>NW_026893905.1:0-284946 GCF_032452875.1 Bos javanicus | reverse complement strand
CCATCTCTCTGATTTCAGTGGGGGCTGTCCCCACCACCAACTCGCTCTGTCTGTCAAAGAGTTAACTTACAGCTCAATTCATAAAGTTCCTTGTCATTCTTCCCTTTAACTTCCAGCTGAGTCTCCATCTGGAGCGCGGAACCCACCACGCTTACTAATTATGCCTGGGCTGCTAAGACCCACTCGAGAAGGTGTCTAGGGTGAGGCACCTTTCGCTATTCGAGAGCGCCTGCGGCCCGTAAGTGGTGCAAACTTCTTGTCTTGAAGTTTGATTGGTCTTCCGCGTAAACCAAGCTACTCAGTCTCTTTTCTCCACCGATTTTCCTACTGAGCTCTCCTCATACTATTATTCTTGACATCTCTGATTAGCATATAAATAGTCGCCTAGGCCATCTCTCCTTCGAATACCCTGGATCAGTTGGGGCTGGTCCCCGGCAGGTGGCGTCCGAACAGGGACCTCAGGAGGCAATACTCAAAGAGCTGAGCAGACACGAACCACGCAATCAGCAGGCAATAAGCATGGAGCTCAGCAGTGACGAATCATGCTGCTCAACTGGCAATAATCAAGCACGTGACCAGGCAGGAATCACGCAGCTCAGCTGGCAATTGTCAAGCAGATGAGCCGACAGGAATCACGCAGCTCAGCTGGCAATTGTCATGCAGATGAGCCGGCAGGAATCACGCAGCTCAGCAGGCCCTGATCACGTGACTCTGCAGGCACTGATCACGTGGCTGATCAAGTCCAGATCACGTGACTGAGCATGCACTGATCACGTGGCTATCATGCACTGATGACGTGACTGCGCATGCACTGATGACGTGGCTGATCGGGCACTGATCACATGGCTCATCATGCACTGATCACGTGTTTATCAGGCAATGATCAGTGACTGACAGGCGCTGATCATGGGACTGTGCACGCACTGATCACGTGGCTATCATGCACTGATCACGTGACTGCGCATGCACTGATGACGTGGCTGTTCGGGCACTGATCACGTGTTTATCAGGCAGTGATCAGTGACTGACAGGCGCTGATCAGGGGACTGTGCACGCACTGATCAGGTGGCTGATCAGGAACTGGACATGCAGTGAACTGATCATGCACGTGATCACACGCATGCAGTGATCACGTGGCTGGTCGTTCACTGATCACGTGTTTATCATACGGTGATCACGTGACTGAGAGGCGCTGATCACGTGACTGTGCCGTCAGTGATCACGTGGCTGAGCAGGCACTGATATCGTGACTGAGCATGCACTGATCATGTGCCGGGAGCCGGGGAGGCATTCCACTCTGGACAAAGGTCATGAGGAAGGAGGCTCGGCATACGCAAATGCGGGATCGAGCCTCAGGAGTCCACCCGGATATTCTCGAGCATCTCCCCCCCAAAAAAACCGGAGTCTGCCTACTGTATTGCTTTGTGCTCTCACCTCTGATTTCACTGGGGGCTGTCCCCCACCACCATCTCGCTCTCTCTGTCAAAGAGTTAACTTACAGCTCCAATTCATAAAGTTCCTTGTCATTCTTCCCTTTAACTTCCAGCTGAGTCTCCATCTGGAGCGCGGAACCCACCACGCTTACTAATTATGCCTGGGCTGCTAAGACCCACTCGAGAAGGTGTCTAGGGTGAGGCACCTTTCGCTATTCGAGAGGGCGCCTGCGGCCTACGTAAGTGGTGCAAACTTCTTGTCTTGAAGTTTGATTGGTCTTCCGCGTAAACCAAGCTACTCAGTCTCTTTTCTCCACCGAATTTTCCTACTGAGCTCTCCTCATACTATTATTCTTGACATCTCTGATTAGCATATAAATAGTCGCCTAGGCCATCTCTCCTTCGAATACCCTGGATCAGTTGGGGCTGGTCCCCGGCAGGTGGCGACCGAACAGGGACCTCAGGAGGCAATACTCAAAGAGCTGAGCAGACACGAACCACGCAATCAGCAGGCAATAAGCATGGAGCTCAGCAGTGACGAATCATGCTGCTCAACTGGCAATAATCAAGCACGTGACCAGGCAGGAATCACGCAGCTCAGCTGGCAATTGTCAAGCAGATGAGCCGACAGGAATCACGCAGCTCAGCTGGCAATTGTCATGCAGATGAGCCGGCAGGAATCACGCAGCTCAGCAGGCCCTGATCACGTGACTCTGCAGGCACTGATCACGTGGCTGATCAAGTCCAGATCACGTGACTGAGCATGCACTGATCACGTGGCTATCATGCACTGATGACGTGACTGCGCATGCACTGATGACGTGGCTGATCGGGCACTGATCACATGGCTCATCATGCACTGATCACGTGTTTATCAGGCAATGATCAGTGACTGACAGGCGCTGATCATGGGACTGTGCACGCACTGATCACGTGGCTATCATGCACTGATCACGTGACTGCGCATGCACTGATGACGTGGCTGTTCGGGCACTGATCACGTGTTTATCAGGCAGTGATCAGTGACTGACAGGCGCTGATCAGGGGACTGTGCACGCACTGATCAGGTGGCTGATCAGGAACTGACCACCTGACCGCGCATGCAGTGATCACGTGGCTGGTCGTTCACTGATCACGTGTTTATCATACGGTGATCACGTGACTGAGAGGCGCTGATCACGTGACTGTGCCGTCAGTGATCACGTGGCTGAGCAGGCACTGATATCGTGACTGAGCATGCACTGATCATGTGCCGGGAGCCGGGGAGGCATTCCACTCTGGACAAAGGTCATGAGGAAGGAGGCTCGGCATACGCAAATGCGGGATCGAGCCTCAGGAGTCCACCCGGATATTCTCGAGCATCTCCCCCCCAAAAAACCGGAGTCTGCCTACTGTATTGCTTTGTGCTCTCACCTCTGATTTCACTGGGGGCTGTCCCCCACCACCATCTCGCTCTCTCTGTCAAAGAGTTAACTTACAGCTCCAATTCATAAAGTTCCTTGTCATTCTTCCCTTTAACTTCCAGCTGAGTCTCCATCTGGAGCGCGGAACCCACCACGCTTACTAATTATGCCTGGGCTGCTAAGACCCACTCGAGAAGGTGTCTAGGGTGAGGCACCTTTCGCTATTCGAGAGGGCGCCTGCGGCCTACGTAAGTGGTGCAAACTTCTTGTCTTGAAGTTTGATTGGTCTTCCGCGTAAACCAAGCTACTCAGTCTCTTTTCTCCACCGAATTTTCCTACTGAGCTCTCCTCATACTATTATTCTTGACATCTCTGATTAGCATATAAATAGTCGCCTAGGCCATCTCTCCTTCGAATACCCTGGATCAGTTGGGGCTGGTCCCCGGCAGGTGGCGACCGAACAGGGACCTCAGGAGGCAATACTCAAAGAGCTGAGCAGACACGAACCACGCAATCAGCAGGCAATAAGCATGGAGCTCAGCAGTGACGAATCATGCTGCTCAACTGGCAATAATCAAGCACGTGACCAGGCAGGAATCACGCAGCTCAGCTGGCAATTGTCAAGCAGATGAGCCGACAGGAATCACGCAGCTCAGCTGGCAATTGTCATGCAGATGAGCCGGCAGGAATCACGCAGCTCAGCAGGCCCTGATCACGTGACTCTGCAGGCACTGATCACGTGGCTGATCAAGTCCAGATCACGTGACTGAGCATGCACTGATCACGTGGCTATCATGCACTGATGACGTGACTGCGCATGCACTGATGACGTGGCTGATCGGGCACTGATCACATGGCTCATCATGCACTGATCACGTGTTTATCAGGCAATGATCAGTGACTGACAGGCGCTGATCATGGGACTGTGCACGACTGATCACGTGGCTATCATGCACTGATCACGTGACTGCGCATGCACTGATGACGTGGCTGTTCGGGCACTGATCACGTGTTTATCAGGCAGTGATCAGTGACTGACAGGCGCTGATCAGGGGACTGTGCACGCACTGATCAGGTGGCTGATCAGGAACTGACCACCTGACCGCGCATGCAGTGATCACGTGGCTGGTCGTTCACTGATCACGTGGGTGATCACGTGACTGAGAGGCGCTGATCACGTGACTGTGCCGTCAGTGATCACGTGGCTGAGCAGGCACTGATATCGTGACTGAGCATGCACTGATCATGTGCCGGGAGCCGGGGAGGCATTCCACTCTGGACAAAGGTCATGAGGAAGGAGGCTCGGCATACGCAAATGCGGGATCGAGCCTCAGGAGTCCACCCGGATATTCTCGAGCATCTCCCCCAAAAAAACCGGAGTCTGCCTACTGTATTGCTTTGTGCTCTCACCTCTGATTTCACTGGGGGCTGTCCCCCACCACCATCTCGCTCTCTCTGTCAAAGAGTTAACTTACAGCTCCAATTCATAAAGTTCCTTGTCATTCTTCCCTTTAACTTCCAGCTGAGTCTCCATCTGGAGCGCGGAACCCACCACGCTTACTAATTATGCCTGGGCTGCTAAGACCCACTCGAGAAGGTGTCTAGGGTGAGGCACCTTTCGCTATTCGAGAGGGCGCCTGCGGCCTACGTAAGTGGTGCAAACTTCTTGTCTTGAAGTTTGATTGGTCTTCCGCGTAAACCAAGCTACTCAGTCTCTTTTCTCCACCGAATTTTCCTACTGAGCTCTCCTCATACTATTATTCTTGACATCTCTGATTAGCATATAAATAGTCGCCTAGGCCATCTCTCCTTCGAATACCCTGGATCAGTTGGGGCTGGTCCCCGGCAGGTGGCGACCGAACAGGGACCTCAGGAGGCAATACTCAAAGAGCTGAGCAGACACGAACCACGCAATCAGCAGGCAATAAGCATGGAGCTCAGCAGTGACGAATCATGCTGCTCAACTGGCAATAATCAAGCACGTGACCAGGCAGGAATCACGCAGCTCAGCTGGCAATTGTCAAGCAGATGAGCCGACAGGAATCACGCAGCTCAGCTGGCAATTGTCATGCAGATGAGCCGGCAGGAATCACGCAGCTCAGCAGGCCCTGATCACGTGACTCTGCAGGCACTGATCACGTGGCTGATCAAGTCCAGATCACGTGACTGAGCATGCACTGATCACGTGGCTATCATGCACTGATGACGTGACTGCGCATGCACTGATGACGTGGCTGATCGGGCACTGATCACATGGCTCATCATGCACTGATCACGTGTTTATCAGGCAATGATCAGTGACTGACAGGCGCTGATCATGGGACTGTGCACGCACTGATCACGTGGCTATCATGCACTGATCACGTGACTGCGCATGCACTGATGACGTGGCTGTTCGGGCACTGATCACGTGTTTATCAGGCAGTGATCAGTGACTGACAGGCGCTGATCAGGGGACTGTGCACGCACTGATCAGGTGGCTGATCAGGAACTGACCACCTGACCGCGCATGCAGTGATCACGTGGCTGGTCGTTCACTGATCACGTGTTTATCATACGGTGATCACGTGACTGAGAGGCGCTGATCACGTGACTGTGCCGTCAGTGATCACGTGGCTGAGCAGGCACTGATATCGTGACTGAGCATGCACTGATCATGTGCCGGGAGCCGGGGAGGCATTCCACTCTGGACAAAGGTCATGAGGAAGGAGGCTCGGCATACGCAAATGCGGGATCGAGCCTCAGGAGTCCACCCGGATATTCTCGAGCATCTCCCCCAAAAAACCGGAGTCTGCCTACTGTATTGCTTTGTGCTCTCACCTCTGATTTCACTGGGGGCTGTCCCCCACCACCATCTCGCTCTCTCTGTCAAAGAGTTAACTTACAGCTCCAATTCATAAAGTTCCTTGTCATTCTTCCCTTTAACTTCCAGCTGAGTCTCCATCTGGAGCGCGGAACCCACCACGCTTACTAATTATGCCTGGGCTGCTAAGACCCACTCGAGAAGGTGTCTAGGGTGAGGCACCTTTCGCTATTCGAGAGGGCGCCTGCGGCCTACGTAAGTGGTGCAAACTTCTTGTCTTGAAGTTTGATTGGTCTTCCGCGTAAACCAAGCTACTCAGTCTCTTTTCTCCACCGAATTTTCCTACTGAGCTCTCCTCATACTATTATTCTTGACATCTCTGATTAGCATATAAATAGTCGCCTAGGCCATCTCTCCTTCGAATACCCTGGATCAGTTGGGGCTGGTCCCCGGCAGGTGGCGACCGAACAGGGACCTCAGGAGGCAATACTCAAAGAGCTGAGCAGACACGAACCACGCAATCAGCAGGCAATAAGCATGGAGCTCAGCAGTGACGAATCATGCTGCTCAACTGGCAATAATCAAGCACGTGACCAGGCAGGAATCACGCAGCTCAGCTGGCAATTGTCAAGCAGATGAGCCGACAGGAATCACGCAGCTCAGCTGGCAATTGTCATGCAGATGAGCCGGCAGGAATCACGCAGCTCAGCAGGCCCTGATCACGTGACTCTGCAGGCACTGATCACGTGGCTGATCAAGTCCAGATCACGTGACTGAGCATGCACTGATCACGTGGCTATCATGCACTGATGACGTGACTGCGCATGCACTGATGACGTGGCTGATCGGGCACTGATCACATGGCTCATCATGCACTGATCACGTGTTTATCAGGCAATGATCAGTGACTGACAGGCGCTGATCATGGGACTGTGCACGCACTGATCACGTGGCTATCATGCACTGATCACGTGACTGCGCATGCACTGATGACGTGGCTGTTCGGGCACTGATCACGTGTTTATCAGGCAGTGATCAGTGACTGACAGGCGCTGATCAGGGGACTGTGCACGCACTGATCAGGTGGCTGATCAGGAACTGACCACCTGACCGCGCATGCAGTGATCACGTGGCTGGTCGTTCACTGATCACGTGTTTATCATACGGTGATCACGTGACTGAGAGGCGCTGATCACGTGACTGTGCCGTCAGTGATCACGTGGCTGAGCAGGCACTGATATCGTGACTGAGCATGCACTGATCATGTGCCGGGAGCCGGGGAGGCATTCCACTCTGGACAAAGGTCATGAGGAAGGAGGCTCGGCATACGCAAATGCGGGATCGAGCCTCAGGAGTCCACCCGGATATTCTCGAGCATCTCCCCCCAAAAAAACCGGAGTCTGCCTACTGTATTGCTTTGTGCTCTCACCTCTGATTTCACTGGGGGCTGTCCCCCACCACCATCTCGCTCTCTCTGTCAAAGAGTTAACTTACAGCTCCAATTCATAAAGTTCCTTGTCATTCTTCCCTTTAACTTCCAGCTGAGTCTCCATCTGGAGCGCGGAACCCACCACGCTTACTAATTATGCCTGGGCTGCTAAGACCCACTCGAGAAGGTGTCTAGGGTGAGGCACCTTTCGCTATTCGAGAGGGCGCCTGCGGCCTACGTAAGTGGTGCAAACTTCTTGTCTTGAAGTTTGATTGGTCTTCCGCGTAAACCAAGCTACTCAGTCTCTTTTCTCCACCGAATTTTCCTACTGAGCTCTCCTCATACTATTATTCTTGACATCTCTGATTAGCATATAAATAGTCGCCTAGGCCATCTCTCCTTCGAATACCCTGGATCAGTTGGGGCTGGTCCCCGGCAGGTGGCGACCGAACAGGGACCTCAGGAGGCAATACTCAAAGAGCTGAGCAGACACGAACCACGCAATCAGCAGGCAATAAGCATGGAGCTCAGCAGTGACGAATCATGCTGCTCAACTGGCAATAATCAAGCACGTGACCAGGCAGGAATCACGCAGCTCAGCTGGCAATTGTCAAGCAGATGAGCCGACAGGAATCACGCAGCTCAGCTGGCAATTGTCATGCAGATGAGCCGGCAGGAATCACGCAGCTCAGCAGGCCCTGATCACGTGACTCTGCAGGCACTGATCACGTGGCTGATCAAGTCCAGATCACGTGACTGAGCATGCACTGATCACGTGGCTATCATGCACTGATGACGTGACTGCGCATGCACTGATGACGTGGCTGATCGGGCACTGATCACATGGCTCATCATGCACTGATCACGTGTTTATCAGGCAATGATCAGTGACTGACAGGCGCTGATCATGGGACTGTGCACGCACTGATCACGTGGCTATCATGCACTGATCACGTGACTGCGCATGCACTGATGACGTGGCTGTTCGGGCACTGATCACGTGTTTATCAGGCAGTGATCAGTGACTGACAGGCGCTGATCAGGGGACTGTGCACGCACTGATCAGGTGGCTGATCAGGAACTGACCACCTGACCGCGCATGCAGTGATCACGTGGCTGGTCGTTCACTGATCACGTGTTTATCATACGGTGATCACGTGACTGAGAGGCGCTGATCACGTGACTGTGCCGTCAGTGATCACGTGGCTGAGCAGGCACTGATATCGTGACTGAGCATGCACTGATCATGTGCCGGGAGCCGGGGAGGCATTCCACTCTGGACAAAGGTCATGAGGAAGGAGGCTCGGCATACGCAAATGCGGGATCGAGCCTCAGGAGTCCACCCGGATATTCTCGAGCATCCCCCCAAAAAAACCGGAGTCTGCCTACTGTATTGCTTTGTGCTCTCACCTCTGATTTCACTGGGGGCTGTCCCCCACCACCATCTCGCTCTCTCTGTCAAAGAGTTAACTTACAGCTCCAATTCATAAAGTTCCTTGTCATTCTTCCCTTTAACTTCCAGCTGAGTCTCCATCTGGAGCGCGGAACCCACCACGCTTACTAATTATGCCTGGGCTGCTAAGACCCACTCGAGAAGGTGTCTAGGGTGAGGCACCTTTCGCTATTCGAGAGGGCGCCTGCGGCCTACGTAAGTGGTGCAAACTTCTTGTCTTGAAGTTTGATTGGTCTTCCGCGTAAACCAAGCTACTCAGTCTCTTTTCTCCACCGAATTTTCCTACTGAGCTCTCCTCATACTATTATTCTTGACATCTCTGATTAGCATATAAATAGTCGCCTAGGCCATCTCTCCTTCGAATACCCTGGATCAGTTGGGGCTGGTCCCCGGCAGGTGGCGACCGAACAGGGACCTCAGGAGGCAATACTCAAAGAGCTGAGCAGACACGAACCACGCAATCAGCAGGCAATAAGCATGGAGCTCAGCAGTGACGAATCATGCTGCTCAACTGGCAATAATCAAGCACGTGACCAGGCAGGAATCACGCAGCTCAGCTGGCAATTGTCAAGCAGATGAGCCGACAGGAATCACGCAGCTCAGCTGGCAATTGTCATGCAGATGAGCCGGCAGGAATCACGCAGCTCAGCAGGCCCTGATCACGTGACTCTGCAGGCACTGATCACGTGGCTGATCAAGTCCAGATCACGTGACTGAGCATGCACTGATCACGTGGCTATCATGCACTGATGACGTGACTGCGCATGCACTGATGACGTGGCTGATCGGGCACTGATCACATGGCTCATCATGCACTGATCACGTGTTTATCAGGCAATGATCAGTGACTGACAGGCGCTGATCATGGGACTGTGCACGCACTGATCACGTGGCTATCATGCACTGATCACGTGACTGCGCATGCACTGATGACGTGGCTGTTCGGGCACTGATCACGTGTTTATCAGGCAGTGATCAGTGACTGACAGGCGCTGATCAGGGGACTGTGCACGCACTGATCAGGTGGCTGATCAGGAACTGACCACCTGACCGCGCATGCAGTGATCACGTGGCTGGTCGTTCACTGATCACGTGTTTATCATACGGTGATCACGTGACTGAGAGGCGCTGATCACGTGACTGTGCCGTCAGTGATCACGTGGCTGAGCAGGCACTGATATCGTGACTGAGCATGCACTGATCATGTGCCGGGAGCCGGGGAGGCATTCCACTCTGGACAAAGGTCATGAGGAAGGAGGCTCGGCATACGCAAATGCGGGATCGAGCCTCAGGAGTCCACCCGGATATTCTCGAGCATCTCCCCCCAAAAAAACCGGAGTCTGCCTACTGTATTGCTTTGTGCTCTCACCTCTGATTTCACTGGGGGCTGTCCCCCACCACCATCTCGCTCTCTCTGTCAAAGAGTTAACTTACAGCTCCAATTCATAAAGTTCCTTGTCATTCTTCCCTTTAACTTCCAGCTGAGTCTCCATCTGGAGCGCGGAACCCACCACGCTTACTAATTATGCCTGGGCTGCTAAGACCCACTCGAGAAGGTGTCTAGGGTGAGGCACCTTTCGCTATTCGAGAGGGCGCCTGCGGCCTACGTAAGTGGTGCAAACTTCTTGTCTTGAAGTTTGATTGGTCTTCCGCGTAAACCAAGCTACTCAGTCTCTTTTCTCCACCGAATTTTCCTACTGAGCTCTCCTCATACTATTATTCTTGACATCTCTGATTAGCATATAAATAGTCGCCTAGGCCATCTCTCCTTCGAATACCCTGGATCAGTTGGGGCTGGTCCCCGGCAGGTGGCGACCGAACAGGGACCTCAGGAGGCAATACTCAAAGAGCTGAGCAGACACGAACCACGCAATCAGCAGGCAATAAGCATGGAGCTCAGCAGTGACGAATCATGCTGCTCAACTGGCAATAATCAAGCACGTGACCAGGCAGGAATCACGCAGCTCAGCTGGCAATTGTCAAGCAGATGAGCCGACAGGAATCACGCAGCTCAGCTGGCAATTGTCATGCAGATGAGCCGGCAGGAATCACGCAGCTCAGCAGGCCCTGATCACGTGACTCTGCAGGCACTGATCACGTGGCTGATCAAGTCCAGATCACGTGACTGAGCATGCACTGATCACGTGGCTATCATGCACTGATGACGTGACTGCGCATGCACTGATGACGTGGCTGATCGGGCACTGATCACATGGCTCATCATGCACTGATCACGTGTTTATCAGGCAATGATCAGTGACTGACAGGCGCTGATCATGGGACTGTGCACGCACTGATCACGTGGCTATCATGCACTGATCACGTGACTGCGCATGCACTGATGACGTGGCTGTTCGGGCACTGATCACGTGTTTATCAGGCAGTGATCAGTGACTGACAGGCGCTGATCAGGGGACTGTGCACGCACTGATCAGGTGGCTGATCAGGAACTGACCACCTGACCGCGCATGCAGTGATCACGTGGCTGGTCGTTCACTGATCACGTGTTTATCATACGGTGATCACGTGACTGAGAGGCGCTGATCACGTGACTGTGCCGTCAGTGATCACGTGGCTGAGCAGGCACTGATATCGTGACTGAGCATGCACTGATCATGTGCCGGGAGCCGGGGAGGCATTCCACTCTGGACAAAGGTCATGAGGAAGGAGGCTCGGCATACGCAAATGCGGGATCGAGCCTCAGGAGTCCACCCGGATATTCTCGAGCATCTCCCCCAAAAAAACCGGAGTCTGCCTACTGTATTGCTTTGTGCTCTCACCTCTGATTTCACTGGGGGCTGTCCCCCACCACCATCTCGCTCTCTCTGTCAAAGAGTTAACTTACAGCTCCAATTCATAAAGTTCCTTGTCATTCTTCCCTTTAACTTCCAGCTGAGTCTCCATCTGGAGCGCGGAACCCACCACGCTTACTAATTATGCCTGGGCTGCTAAGACCCACTCGAGAAGGTGTCTAGGGTGAGGCACCTTTCGCTATTCGAGAGGGCGCCTGCGGCCTACGTAAGTGGTGCAAACTTCTTGTCTTGAAGTTTGATTGGTCTTCCGCGTAAACCAAGCTACTCAGTCTCTTTTCTCCACCGAATTTTCCTACTGAGCTCTCCTCATACTATTATTCTTGACATCTCTGATTAGCATATAAATAGTCGCCTAGGCCATCTCTCCTTCGAATACCCTGGATCAGTTGGGGCTGGTCCCCGGCAGGTGGCGACCGAACAGGGACCTCAGGAGGCAATACTCAAAGAGCTGAGCAGACACGAACCACGCAATCAGCAGGCAATAAGCATGGAGCTCAGCAGTGACGAATCATGCTGCTCAACTGGCAATAATCAAGCACGTGACCAGGCAGGAATCACGCAGCTCAGCTGGCAATTGTCAAGCAGATGAGCCGACAGGAATCACGCAGCTCAGCTGGCAATTGTCATGCAGATGAGCCGGCAGGAATCACGCAGCTCAGCAGGCCCTGATCACGTGACTCTGCAGGCACTGATCACGTGGCTGATCAAGTCCAGATCACGTGACTGAGCATGCACTGATCACGTGGCTATCATGCACTGATGACGTGACTGCGCATGCACTGATGACGTGGCTGATCGGGCACTGATCACATGGCTCATCATGCACTGATCACGTGTTTATCAGGCAATGATCAGTGACTGACAGGCGCTGATCATGGGACTGTGCACGCACTGATCACGTGGCTATCATGCACTGATCACGTGACTGCGCATGCACTGATGACGTGGCTGTTCGGGCACTGATCACGTGTTTATCAGGCAGTGATCAGTGACTGACAGGCGCTGATCAGGGGACTGTGCACGCACTGATCAGGTGGCTGATCAGGAACTGACCACCTGACCGCGCATGCAGTGATCACGTGGCTGGTCGTTCACTGATCACGTGTTTATCATACGGTGATCACGTGACTGAGAGGCGCTGATCACGTGACTGTGCCGTCAGTGATCACGTGGCTGAGCAGGCACTGATATCGTGACTGAGCATGCACTGATCATGTGCCGGGAGCCGGGGAGGCATTCCACTCTGGACAAAGGTCATGAGGAAGGAGGCTCGGCATACGCAAATGCGGGATCGAGCCTCAGGAGTCCACCCGGATATTCTCGAGCATCTCCCCCCAAAAAAACCGGAGTCTGCCTACTGTATTGCTTTGTGCTCTCACCTCTGATTTCACTGGGGGCTGTCCCCCACCACCATCTCGCTCTCTCTGTCAAAGAGTTAACTTACAGCTCCAATTCATAAAGTTCCTTGTCATTCTTCCCTTTAACTTCCAGCTGAGTCTCCATCTGGAGCGCGGAACCCACCACGCTTACTAATTATGCCTGGGCTGCTAAGACCCACTCGAGAAGGTGTCTAGGGTGAGGCACCTTTCGCTATTCGAGAGGGCGCCTGCGGCCTACGTAAGTGGTGCAAACTTCTTGTCTTGAAGTTTGATTGGTCTTCCGCGTAAACCAAGCTACTCAGTCTCTTTTCTCCACCGAATTTTCCTACTGAGCTCTCCTCATACTATTATTCTTGACATCTCTGATTAGCATATAAATAGTCGCCTAGGCCATCTCTCCTTCGAATACCCTGGATCAGTTGGGGCTGGTCCCCGGCAGGTGGCGACCGAACAGGGACCTCAGGAGGCAATACTCAAAGAGCTGAGCAGACACGAACCACGCAATCAGCAGGCAATAAGCATGGAGCTCAGCAGTGACGAATCATGCTGCTCAACTGGCAATAATCAAGCACGTGACCAGGCAGGAATCACGCAGCTCAGCTGGCAATTGTCAAGCAGATGAGCCGACAGGAATCACGCAGCTCAGCTGGCAATTGTCATGCAGATGAGCCGGCAGGAATCACGCAGCTCAGCAGGCCCTGATCACGTGACTCTGCAGGCACTGATCACGTGGCTGATCAAGTCCAGATCACGTGACTGAGCATGCACTGATCACGTGGCTATCATGCACTGATGACGTGACTGCGCATGCACTGATGACGTGGCTGATCGGGCACTGATCACATGGCTCATCATGCACTGATCACGTGTTTATCAGGCAATGATCAGTGACTGACAGGCGCTGATCATGGGACTGTGCACGCACTGATCACGTGGCTATCATGCACTGATCACGTGACTGCGCATGCACTGATGACGTGGCTGTTCGGGCACTGATCACGTGTTTATCAGGCAGTGATCAGTGACTGACAGGCGCTGATCAGGGGACTGTGCACGCACTGATCAGGTGGCTGATCAGGAACTGACCACCTGACCGCGCATGCAGTGATCACGTGGCTGGTCGTTCACTGATCACGTGTTTATCATACGGTGATCACGTGACTGAGAGGCGCTGATCACGTGACTGTGCCGTCAGTGATCACGTGGCTGAGCAGGCACTGATATCGTGACTGAGCATGCACTGATCATGTGCCGGGAGCCGGGGAGGCATTCCACTCTGGACAAAGGTCATGAGGAAGGAGGCTCGGCATACGCAAATGCGGGATCGAGCCTCAGGAGTCCACCCGGATATTCTCGAGCATCTCCCCCCAAAAAAACCGGAGTCTGCCTACTGTATTGCTTTGTGCTCTCACCTCTGATTTCACTGGGGGCTGTCCCCCACCACCATCTCGCTCTCTCTGTCAAAGAGTTAACTTACAGCTCCAATTCATAAAGTTCCTTGTCATTCTTCCCTTTAACTTCCAGCTGAGTCTCCATCTGGAGCGCGGAACCCACCACGCTTACTAATTATGCCTGGGCTGCTAAGACCCACTCGAGAAGGTGTCTAGGGTGAGGCACCTTTCGCTATTCGAGAGGGCGCCTGCGGCCTACGTAAGTGGTGCAAACTTCTTGTCTTGAAGTTTGATTGGTCTTCCGCGTAAACCAAGCTACTCAGTCTCTTTTCTCCACCGAATTTTCCTACTGAGCTCTCCTCATACTATTATTCTTGACATCTCTGATTAGCATATAAATAGTCGCCTAGGCCATCTCTCCTTCGAATACCCTGGATCAGTTGGGGCTGGTCCCCGGCAGGTGGCGACCGAACAGGGACCTCAGGAGGCAATACTCAAAGAGCTGAGCAGACACGAACCACGCAATCAGCAGGCAATAAGCATGGAGCTCAGCAGTGACGAATCATGCTGCTCAACTGGCAATAATCAAGCACGTGACCAGGCAGGAATCACGCAGCTCAGCTGGCAATTGTCAAGCAGATGAGCCGACAGGAATCACGCAGCTCAGCTGGCAATTGTCATGCAGATGAGCCGGCAGGAATCACGCAGCTCAGCAGGCCCTGATCACGTGACTCTGCAGGCACTGATCACGTGGCTGATCAAGTCCAGATCACGTGACTGAGCATGCACTGATCACGTGGCTATCATGCACTGATGACGTGACTGCGCATGCACTGATGACGTGGCTGATCGGGCACTGATCACATGGCTCATCATGCACTGATCACGTGTTTATCAGGCAATGATCAGTGACTGACAGGCGCTGATCATGGGACTGTGCACGCACTGATCACGTGGCTATCATGCACTGATCACGTGACTGCGCATGCACTGATGACGTGGCTGTTCGGGCACTGATCACGTGTTTATCAGGCAGTGATCAGTGACTGACAGGCGCTGATCAGGGGACTGTGCACGCACTGATCAGGTGGCTGATCAGGAACTGACCACCTGACCGCGCATGCAGTGATCACGTGGCTGGTCGTTCACTGATCACGTGTTTATCATACGGTGATCACGTGACTGAGAGGCGCTGATCACGTGACTGTGCCGTCAGTGATCACGTGGCTGAGCAGGCACTGATATCGTGACTGAGCATGCACTGATCATGTGCCGGGAGCCGGGGAGGCATTCCACTCTGGACAAAGGTCATGAGGAAGGAGGCTCGGCATACGCAAATGCGGGATCGAGCCTCAGGAGTCCACCCGGATATTCTCGAGCATCTCCCCCCAAAAAAACCGGAGTCTGCCTACTGTATTGCTTTGTGCTCTCACCTCTGATTTCACTGGGGGCTGTCCCCCACCACCATCTCGCTCTCTCTGTCAAAGAGTTAACTTACAGCTCCAATTCATAAAGTTCCTTGTCATTCTTCCCTTTAACTTCCAGCTGAGTCTCCATCTGGAGCGCGGAACCCACCACGCTTACTAATTATGCCTGGGCTGCTAAGACCCACTCGAGAAGGTGTCTAGGGTGAGGCACCTTTCGCTATTCGAGAGGGCGCCTGCGGCCTACGTAAGTGGTGCAAACTTCTTGTCTTGAAGTTTGATTGGTCTTCCGCGTAAACCAAGCTACTCAGTCTCTTTTCTCCACCGAATTTTCCTACTGAGCTCTCCTCATACTATTATTCTTGACATCTCTGATTAGCATATAAATAGTCGCCTAGGCCATCTCTCCTTCGAATACCCTGGATCAGTTGGGGCTGGTCCCCGGCAGGTGGCGACCGAACAGGGACCTCAGGAGGCAATACTCAAAGAGCTGAGCAGACACGAACCACGCAATCAGCAGGCAATAAGCATGGAGCTCAGCAGTGACGAATCATGCTGCTCAACTGGCAATAATCAAGCACGTGACCAGGCAGGAATCACGCAGCTCAGCTGGCAATTGTCAAGCAGATGAGCCGACAGGAATCACGCAGCTCAGCTGGCAATTGTCATGCAGATGAGCCGGCAGGAATCACGCAGCTCAGCAGGCCCTGATCACGTGACTCTGCAGGCACTGATCACGTGGCTGATCAAGTCCAGATCACGTGACTGAGCATGCACTGATCACGTGGCTATCATGCACTGATGACGTGACTGCGCATGCACTGATGACGTGGCTGATCGGGCACTGATCACATGGCTCATCATGCACTGATCACGTGTTTATCAGGCAATGATCAGTGACTGACAGGCGCTGATCATGGGACTGTGCACGCACTGATCACGTGGCTATCATGCACTGATCACGTGACTGCGCATGCACTGATGACGTGGCTGTTCGGGCACTGATCACGTGTTTATCAGGCAGTGATCAGTGACTGACAGGCGCTGATCAGGGGACTGTGCACGCACTGATCAGGTGGCTGATCAGGAACTGACCACCTGACCGCGCATGCAGTGATCACGTGGCTGGTCGTTCACTGATCACGTGTTTATCATACGGTGATCACGTGACTGAGAGGCGCTGATCACGTGACTGTGCCGTCAGTGATCACGTGGCTGAGCAGGCACTGATATCGTGACTGAGCATGCACTGATCATGTGCCGGGAGCCGGGGAGGCATTCCACTCTGGACAAAGGTCATGAGGAAGGAGGCTCGGCATACGCAAATGCGGGATCGAGCCTCAGGAGTCCACCCGGATATTCTCGAGCATCTCCCCCAAAAAAACCGGAGTCTGCCTACTGTATTGCTTTGTGCTCTCACCTCTGATTTCACTGGGGGCTGTCCCCCACCACCATCTCGCTCTCTCTGTCAAAGAGTTAACTTACAGCTCCAATTCATAAAGTTCCTTGTCATTCTTCCCTTTAACTTCCAGCTGAGTCTCCATCTGGAGCGCGGAACCCACCACGCTTACTAATTATGCCTGGGCTGCTAAGACCCACTCGAGAAGGTGTCTAGGGTGAGGCACCTTTCGCTATTCGAGAGGGCGCCTGCGGCCTACGTAAGTGGTGCAAACTTCTTGTCTTGAAGTTTGATTGGTCTTCCGCGTAAACCAAGCTACTCAGTCTCTTTTCTCCACCGAATTTTCCTACTGAGCTCTCCTCATACTATTATTCTTGACATCTCTGATTAGCATATAAATAGTCGCCTAGGCCATCTCTCCTTCGAATACCCTGGATCAGTTGGGGCTGGTCCCCGGCAGGTGGCGACCGAACAGGGACCTCAGGAGGCAATACTCAAAGAGCTGAGCAGACACGAACCACGCAATCAGCAGGCAATAAGCATGGAGCTCAGCAGTGACGAATCATGCTGCTCAACTGGCAATAATCAAGCACGTGACCAGGCAGGAATCACGCAGCTCAGCTGGCAATTGTCAAGCAGATGAGCCGACAGGAATCACGCAGCTCAGCTGGCAATTGTCATGCAGATGAGCCGGCAGGAATCACGCAGCTCAGCAGGCCCTGATCACGTGACTCTGCAGGCACTGATCACGTGGCTGATCAAGTCCAGATCACGTGACTGAGCATGCACTGATCACGTGGCTATCATGCACTGATGACGTGACTGCGCATGCACTGATGACGTGGCTGATCGGGCACTGATCACATGGCTCATCATGCACTGATCACGTGTTTATCAGGCAATGATCAGTGACTGACAGGCGCTGATCATGGGACTGTGCACGCACTGATCACGTGGCTATCATGCACTGATCACGTGACTGCGCATGCACTGATGACGTGGCTGTTCGGGCACTGATCACGTGTTTATCAGGCAGTGATCAGTGACTGACAGGCGCTGATCAGGGGACTGTGCACGCACTGATCAGGTGGCTGATCAGGAACTGACCACCTGACCGCGCATGCAGTGATCACGTGGCTGGTCGTTCACTGATCACGTGTTTATCATACGGTGATCACGTGACTGAGAGGCGCTGATCACGTGACTGTGCCGTCAGTGATCACGTGGCTGAGCAGGCACTGATATCGTGACTGAGCATGCACTGATCATGTGCCGGGAGCCGGGGAGGCATTCCACTCTGGACAAAGGTCATGAGGAAGGAGGCTCGGCATACGCAAATGCGGGATCGAGCCTCAGGAGTCCACCCGGATATTCTCGAGCATCTCCCCCCAAAAAAACCGGAGTCTGCCTACTGTATTGCTTTGTGCTCTCACCTCTGATTTCACTGGGGGCTGTCCCCCACCACCATCTCGCTCTCTCTGTCAAAGAGTTAACTTACAGCTCCAATTCATAAAGTTCCTTGTCATTCTTCCCTTTAACTTCCAGCTGAGTCTCCATCTGGAGCGCGGAACCCACCACGCTTACTAATTATGCCTGGGCTGCTAAGACCCACTCGAGAAGGTGTCTAGGGTGAGGCACCTTTCGCTATTCGAGAGGGCGCCTGCGGCCTACGTAAGTGGTGCAAACTTCTTGTCTTGAAGTTTGATTGGTCTTCCGCGTAAACCAAGCTACTCAGTCTCTTTTCTCCACCGAATTTTCCTACTGAGCTCTCCTCATACTATTATTCTTGACATCTCTGATTAGCATATAAATAGTCGCCTAGGCCATCTCTCCTTCGAATACCCTGGATCAGTTGGGGCTGGTCCCCGGCAGGTGGCGACCGAACAGGGACCTCAGGAGGCAATACTCAAAGAGCTGAGCAGACACGAACCACGCAATCAGCAGGCAATAAGCATGGAGCTCAGCAGTGACGAATCATGCTGCTCAACTGGCAATAATCAAGCACGTGACCAGGCAGGAATCACGCAGCTCAGCTGGCAATTGTCAAGCAGATGAGCCGACAGGAATCACGCAGCTCAGCTGGCAATTGTCATGCAGATGAGCCGGCAGGAATCACGCAGCTCAGCAGGCCCTGATCACGTGACTCTGCAGGCACTGATCACGTGGCTGATCAAGTCCAGATCACGTGACTGAGCATGCACTGATCACGTGGCTATCATGCACTGATGACGTGACTGCGCATGCACTGATGACGTGGCTGATCGGGCACTGATCACATGGCTCATCATGCACTGATCACGTGTTTATCAGGCAATGATCAGTGACTGACAGGCGCTGATCATGGGACTGTGCACGCACTGATCACGTGGCTATCATGCACTGATCACGTGACTGCGCATGCACTGATGACGTGGCTGTTCGGGCACTGATCACGTGTTTATCAGGCAGTGATCAGTGACTGACAGGCGCTGATCAGGGGACTGTGCACGCACTGATCAGGTGGCTGATCAGGAACTGACCACCTGACCGCGCATGCAGTGATCACGTGGCTGGTCGTTCACTGATCACGTGTTTATCATACGGTGATCACGTGACTGAGAGGCGCTGATCACGTGACTGTGCCGTCAGTGATCACGTGGCTGAGCAGGCACTGATATCGTGACTGAGCATGCACTGATCATGTGCCGGGAGCCGGGGAGGCATTCCACTCTGGACAAAGGTCATGAGGAAGGAGGCTCGGCATACGCAAATGCGGGATCGAGCCTCAGGAGTCCACCCGGATATTCTCGAGCATCTCCCCCCAAAAAAACCGGAGTCTGCCTACTGTATTGCTTTGTGCTCTCACCTCTGATTTCACTGGGGGCTGTCCCCCACCACCATCTCGCTCTCTCTGTCAAAGAGTTAACTTACAGCTCCAATTCATAAAGTTCCTTGTCATTCTTCCCTTTAACTTCCAGCTGAGTCTCCATCTGGAGCGCGGAACCCACCACGCTTACTAATTATGCCTGGGCTGCTAAGACCCACTCGAGAAGGTGTCTAGGGTGAGGCACCTTTCGCTATTCGAGAGGGCGCCTGCGGCCTACGTAAGTGGTGCAAACTTCTTGTCTTGAAGTTTGATTGGTCTTCCGCGTAAACCAAGCTACTCAGTCTCTTTTCTCCACCGAATTTTCCTACTGAGCTCTCCTCATACTATTATTCTTGACATCTCTGATTAGCATATAAATAGTCGCCTAGGCCATCTCTCCTTCGAATACCCTGGATCAGTTGGGGCTGGTCCCCGGCAGGTGGCGACCGAACAGGGACCTCAGGAGGCAATACTCAAAGAGCTGAGCAGACACGAACCACGCAATCAGCAGGCAATAAGCATGGAGCTCAGCAGTGACGAATCATGCTGCTCAACTGGCAATAATCAAGCACGTGACCAGGCAGGAATCACGCAGCTCAGCTGGCAATTGTCAAGCAGATGAGCCGACAGGAATCACGCAGCTCAGCTGGCAATTGTCATGCAGATGAGCCGGCAGGAATCACGCAGCTCAGCAGGCCCTGATCACGTGACTCTGCAGGCACTGATCACGTGGCTGATCAAGTCCAGATCACGTGACTGAGCATGCACTGATCACGTGGCTATCATGCACTGATGACGTGACTGCGCATGCACTGATGACGTGGCTGATCGGGCACTGATCACATGGCTCATCATGCACTGATCACGTGTTTATCAGGCAATGATCAGTGACTGACAGGCGCTGATCATGGGACTGTGCACGCACTGATCACGTGGCTATCATGCACTGATCACGTGACTGCGCATGCACTGATGACGTGGCTGTTCGGGCACTGATCACGTGTTTATCAGGCAGTGATCAGTGACTGACAGGCGCTGATCAGGGGACTGTGCACGCACTGATCAGGTGGCTGATCAGGAACTGACCACCTGACCGCGCATGCAGTGATCACGTGGCTGGTCGTTCACTGATCACGTGTTTATCATACGGTGATCACGTGACTGAGAGGCGCTGATCACGTGACTGTGCCGTCAGTGATCACGTGGCTGAGCAGGCACTGATATCGTGACTGAGCATGCACTGATCATGTGCCGGGAGCCGGGGAGGCATTCCACTCTGGACAAAGGTCATGAGGAAGGAGGCTCGGCATACGCAAATGCGGGATCGAGCCTCAGGAGTCCACCCGGATATTCTCGAGCATCTCCCCCCAAAAAAACCGGAGTCTGCCTACTGTATTGCTTTGTGCTCTCACCTCTGATTTCACTGGGGGCTGTCCCCCACCACCATCTCGCTCTCTCTGTCAAAGAGTTAACTTACAGCTCCAATTCATAAAGTTCCTTGTCATTCTTCCCTTTAACTTCCAGCTGAGTCTCCATCTGGAGCGCGGAACCCACCACGCTTACTAATTATGCCTGGGCTGCTAAGACCCACTCGAGAAGGTGTCTAGGGTGAGGCACCTTTCGCTATTCGAGAGGGCGCCTGCGGCCTACGTAAGTGGTGCAAACTTCTTGTCTTGAAGTTTGATTGGTCTTCCGCGTAAACCAAGCTACTCAGTCTCTTTTCTCCACCGAATTTTCCTACTGAGCTCTCCTCATACTATTATTCTTGACATCTCTGATTAGCATATAAATAGTCGCCTAGGCCATCTCTCCTTCGAATACCCTGGATCAGTTGGGGCTGGTCCCCGGCAGGTGGCGACCGAACAGGGACCTCAGGAGGCAATACTCAAAGAGCTGAGCAGACACGAACCACGCAATCAGCAGGCAATAAGCATGGAGCTCAGCAGTGACGAATCATGCTGCTCAACTGGCAATAATCAAGCACGTGACCAGGCAGGAATCACGCAGCTCAGCTGGCAATTGTCAAGCAGATGAGCCGACAGGAATCACGCAGCTCAGCTGGCAATTGTCATGCAGATGAGCCGGCAGGAATCACGCAGCTCAGCAGGCCCTGATCACGTGACTCTGCAGGCACTGATCACGTGGCTGATCAAGTCCAGATCACGTGACTGAGCATGCACTGATCACGTGGCTATCATGCACTGATGACGTGACTGCGCATGCACTGATGACGTGGCTGATCGGGCACTGATCACATGGCTCATCATGCACTGATCACGTGTTTATCAGGCAATGATCAGTGACTGACAGGCGCTGATCATGGGACTGTGCACGCACTGATCACGTGGCTATCATGCACTGATCACGTGACTGCGCATGCACTGATGACGTGGCTGTTCGGGCACTGATCACGTGTTTATCAGGCAGTGATCAGTGACTGACAGGCGCTGATCAGGGGACTGTGCACGCACTGATCAGGTGGCTGATCAGGAACTGACCACCTGACCGCGCATGCAGTGATCACGTGGCTGGTCGTTCACTGATCACGTGTTTATCATACGGTGATCACGTGACTGAGAGGCGCTGATCACGTGACTGTGCCGTCAGTGATCACGTGGCTGAGCAGGCACTGATATCGTGACTGAGCATGCACTGATCATGTGCCGGGAGCCGGGGAGGCATTCCACTCTGGACAAAGGTCATGAGGAAGGAGGCTCGGCATACGCAAATGCGGGATCGAGCCTCAGGAGTCCACCCGGATATTCTCGAGCATCTCCCCCAAAAAAACCGGAGTCTGCCTACTGTATTGCTTTGTGCTCTCACCTCTGATTTCACTGGGGGCTGTCCCCCACCACCATCTCGCTCTCTCTGTCAAAGAGTTAACTTACAGCTCCAATTCATAAAGTTCCTTGTCATTCTTCCCTTTAACTTCCAGCTGAGTCTCCATCTGGAGCGCGGAACCCACCACGCTTACTAATTATGCCTGGGCTGCTAAGACCCACTCGAGAAGGTGTCTAGGGTGAGGCACCTTTCGCTATTCGAGAGGGCGCCTGCGGCCTACGTAAGTGGTGCAAACTTCTTGTCTTGAAGTTTGATTGGTCTTCCGCGTAAACCAAGCTACTCAGTCTCTTTTCTCCACCGAATTTTCCTACTGAGCTCTCCTCATACTATTATTCTTGACATCTCTGATTAGCATATAAATAGTCGCCTAGGCCATCTCTCCTTCGAATACCCTGGATCAGTTGGGGCTGGTCCCCGGCAGGTGGCGACCGAACAGGGACCTCAGGAGGCAATACTCAAAGAGCTGAGCAGACACGAACCACGCAATCAGCAGGCAATAAGCATGGAGCTCAGCAGTGACGAATCATGCTGCTCAACTGGCAATAATCAAGCACGTGACCAGGCAGGAATCACGCAGCTCAGCTGGCAATTGTCAAGCAGATGAGCCGACAGGAATCACGCAGCTCAGCTGGCAATTGTCATGCAGATGAGCCGGCAGGAATCACGCAGCTCAGCAGGCCCTGATCACGTGACTCTGCAGGCACTGATCACGTGGCTGATCAAGTCCAGATCACGTGACTGAGCATGCACTGATCACGTGGCTATCATGCACTGATGACGTGACTGCGCATGCACTGATGACGTGGCTGATCGGGCACTGATCACATGGCTCATCATGCACTGATCACGTGTTTATCAGGCAATGATCAGTGACTGACAGGCGCTGATCATGGGACTGTGCACGCACTGATCACGTGGCTATCATGCACTGATCACGTGACTGCGCATGCACTGATGACGTGGCTGTTCGGGCACTGATCACGTGTTTATCAGGCAGTGATCAGTGACTGACAGGCGCTGATCAGGGGACTGTGCACGCACTGATCAGGTGGCTGATCAGGAACTGACCACCTGACCGCGCATGCAGTGATCACGTGGCTGGTCGTTCACTGATCACGTGTTTATCATACGGTGATCACGTGACTGAGAGGCGCTGATCACGTGACTGTGCCGTCAGTGATCACGTGGCTGAGCAGGCACTGATATCGTGACTGAGCATGCACTGATCATGTGCCGGGAGCCGGGGAGGCATTCCACTCTGGACAAAGGTCATGAGGAAGGAGGCTCGGCATACGCAAATGCGGGATCGAGCCTCAGGAGTCCACCCGGATATTCTCGAGCATCTCCCCCAAAAAAACCGGAGTCTGCCTACTGTATTGCTTTGTGCTCTCACCTCTGATTTCACTGGGGGCTGTCCCCCACCACCATCTCGCTCTCTCTGTCAAAGAGTTAACTTACAGCTCCAATTCATAAAGTTCCTTGTCATTCTTCCCTTTAACTTCCAGCTGAGTCTCCATCTGGAGCGCGGAACCCACCACGCTTACTAATTATGCCTGGGCTGCTAAGACCCACTCGAGAAGGTGTCTAGGGTGAGGCACCTTTCGCTATTCGAGAGGGCGCCTGCGGCCTACGTAAGTGGTGCAAACTTCTTGTCTTGAAGTTTGATTGGTCTTCCGCGTAAACCAAGCTACTCAGTCTCTTTTCTCCACCGAATTTTCCTACTGAGCTCTCCTCATACTATTATTCTTGACATCTCTGATTAGCATATAAATAGTCGCCTAGGCCATCTCTCCTTCGAATACCCTGGATCAGTTGGGGCTGGTCCCCGGCAGGTGGCGACCGAACAGGGACCTCAGGAGGCAATACTCAAAGAGCTGAGCAGACACGAACCACGCAATCAGCAGGCAATAAGCATGGAGCTCAGCAGTGACGAATCATGCTGCTCAACTGGCAATAATCAAGCACGTGACCAGGCAGGAATCACGCAGCTCAGCTGGCAATTGTCAAGCAGATGAGCCGACAGGAATCACGCAGCTCAGCTGGCAATTGTCATGCAGATGAGCCGGCAGGAATCACGCAGCTCAGCAGGCCCTGATCACGTGACTCTGCAGGCACTGATCACGTGGCTGATCAAGTCCAGATCACGTGACTGAGCATGCACTGATCACGTGGCTATCATGCACTGATGACGTGACTGCGCATGCACTGATGACGTGGCTGATCGGGCACTGATCACATGGCTCATCATGCACTGATCACGTGTTTATCAGGCAATGATCAGTGACTGACAGGCGCTGATCATGGGACTGTGCACGCACTGATCACGTGGCTATCATGCACTGATCACGTGACTGCGCATGCACTGATGACGTGGCTGTTCGGGCACTGATCACGTGTTTATCAGGCAGTGATCAGTGACTGACAGGCGCTGATCAGGGGACTGTGCACGCACTGATCAGGTGGCTGATCAGGAACTGACCACCTGACCGCGCATGCAGTGATCACGTGGCTGGTCGTTCACTGATCACGTGTTTATCATACGGTGATCACGTGACTGAGAGGCGCTGATCACGTGACTGTGCCGTCAGTGATCACGTGGCTGAGCAGGCACTGATATCGTGACTGAGCATGCACTGATCATGTGCCGGGAGCCGGGGAGGCATTCCACTCTGGACAAAGGTCATGAGGAAGGAGGCTCGGCATACGCAAATGCGGGATCGAGCCTCAGGAGTCCACCCGGATATTCTCGAGCATCTCCCCCCAAAAAAACCGGAGTCTGCCTACTGTATTGCTTTGTGCTCTCACCTCTGATTTCACTGGGGGCTGTCCCCCACCACCATCTCGCTCTCTCTGTCAAAGAGTTAACTTACAGCTCCAATTCATAAAGTTCCTTGTCATTCTTCCCTTTAACTTCCAGCTGAGTCTCCATCTGGAGCGCGGAACCCACCACGCTTACTAATTATGCCTGGGCTGCTAAGACCCACTCGAGAAGGTGTCTAGGGTGAGGCACCTTTCGCTATTCGAGAGGGCGCCTGCGGCCTACGTAAGTGGTGCAAACTTCTTGTCTTGAAGTTTGATTGGTCTTCCGCGTAAACCAAGCTACTCAGTCTCTTTTCTCCACCGAATTTTCCTACTGAGCTCTCCTCATACTATTATTCTTGACATCTCTGATTAGCATATAAATAGTCGCCTAGGCCATCTCTCCTTCGAATACCCTGGATCAGTTGGGGCTGGTCCCCGGCAGGTGGCGACCGAACAGGGACCTCAGGAGGCAATACTCAAAGAGCTGAGCAGACACGAACCACGCAATCAGCAGGCAATAAGCATGGAGCTCAGCAGTGACGAATCATGCTGCTCAACTGGCAATAATCAAGCACGTGACCAGGCAGGAATCACGCAGCTCAGCTGGCAATTGTCAAGCAGATGAGCCGACAGGAATCACGCAGCTCAGCTGGCAATTGTCATGCAGATGAGCCGGCAGGAATCACGCAGCTCAGCAGGCCCTGATCACGTGACTCTGCAGGCACTGATCACGTGGCTGATCAAGTCCAGATCACGTGACTGAGCATGCACTGATCACGTGGCTATCATGCACTGATGACGTGACTGCGCATGCACTGATGACGTGGCTGATCGGGCACTGATCACATGGCTCATCATGCACTGATCACGTGTTTATCAGGCAATGATCAGTGACTGACAGGCGCTGATCATGGGACTGTGCACGCACTGATCACGTGGCTATCATGCACTGATCACGTGACTGCGCATGCACTGATGACGTGGCTGTTCGGGCACTGATCACGTGTTTATCAGGCAGTGATCAGTGACTGACAGGCGCTGATCAGGGGACTGTGCACGCACTGATCAGGTGGCTGATCAGGAACTGACCACCTGACCGCGCATGCAGTGATCACGTGGCTGGTCGTTCACTGATCACGTGTTTATCATACGGTGATCACGTGACTGAGAGGCGCTGATCACGTGACTGTGCCGTCAGTGATCACGTGGCTGAGCAGGCACTGATATCGTGACTGAGCATGCACTGATCATGTGCCGGGAGCCGGGGAGGCATTCCACTCTGGACAAAGGTCATGAGGAAGGAGGCTCGGCATACGCAAATGCGGGATCGAGCCTCAGGAGTCCACCCGGATATTCTCGAGCATCTCCCCCCAAAAAAACCGGAGTCTGCCTACTGTATTGCTTTGTGCTCTCACCTCTGATTTCACTGGGGGCTGTCCCCCACCACCATCTCGCTCTCTCTGTCAAAGAGTTAACTTACAGCTCCAATTCATAAAGTTCCTTGTCATTCTTCCCTTTAACTTCCAGCTGAGTCTCCATCTGGAGCGCGGAACCCACCACGCTTACTAATTATGCCTGGGCTGCTAAGACCCACTCGAGAAGGTGTCTAGGGTGAGGCACCTTTCGCTATTCGAGAGGGCGCCTGCGGCCTACGTAAGTGGTGCAAACTTCTTGTCTTGAAGTTTGATTGGTCTTCCGCGTAAACCAAGCTACTCAGTCTCTTTTCTCCACCGAATTTTCCTACTGAGCTCTCCTCATACTATTATTCTTGACATCTCTGATTAGCATATAAATAGTCGCCTAGGCCATCTCTCCTTCGAATACCCTGGATCAGTTGGGGCTGGTCCCCGGCAGGTGGCGACCGAACAGGGACCTCAGGAGGCAATACTCAAAGAGCTGAGCAGACACGAACCACGCAATCAGCAGGCAATAAGCATGGAGCTCAGCAGTGACGAATCATGCTGCTCAACTGGCAATAATCAAGCACGTGACCAGGCAGGAATCACGCAGCTCAGCTGGCAATTGTCAAGCAGATGAGCCGACAGGAATCACGCAGCTCAGCTGGCAATTGTCATGCAGATGAGCCGGCAGGAATCACGCAGCTCAGCACGTGGCCACTGATCACGTGACGTCTGCATGCACTGCACTGATCACTGATGTGACTGCATGCACAACGTGGCTGATCGGGCACTGATCATCATGCACTGATCACTGATGATCAGTGACTGACACTGATCATGGGACTGTGGCACTGATCACGTGGCTATCATGCACTGATCACGTGACTGCGCATGCACTGATGACGTGGCTGTTCGGGCACTGATCACGTGTTTATCAGGCAGTGATCAGTGACTGACAGGCGCTGATCAGGGGACTGTGCACGCACTGATCAGGTGGCTGATCAGGAACTGACCACCTGACCGCGCATGCAGTGATCACGTGGCTGGTCGTTCACTGATCACGTGTTTATCATACGGTGATCACGTGACTGAGAGGCGCTGATCACGTGACTGTGCCGTCAGTGATCACGTGGCTGAGCAGGCACTGATATCGTGACTGAGCATGCACTGATCATGTGCCGGGAGCCGGGGAGGCATTCCACTCTGGACAAAGGTCATGAGGAAGGAGGCTCGGCATACGCAAATGCGGGATCGAGCCTCAGGAGTCCACCCGGATATTCTCGAGCATCTCCCCCCAAAAAAACCGGAGTCTGCCTACTGTATTGCTTTGTGCTCTCACCTCTGATTTCACTGGGGGCTGTCCCCCACCACCATCTCGCTCTCTCTGTCAAAGAGTTAACTTACAGCTCCAATTCATAAAGTTCCTTGTCATTCTTCCCTTTAACTTCCAGCTGAGTCTCCATCTGGAGCGCGGAACCCACCACGCTTACTAATTATGCCTGGGCTGCTAAGACCCACTCGAGAAGGTGTCTAGGGTGAGGCACCTTTCGCTATTCGAGAGGGCGCCTGCGGCCTACGTAAGTGGTGCAAACTTCTTGTCTTGAAGTTTGATTGGTCTTCCGCGTAAACCAAGCTACTCAGTCTCTTTTCTCCACCGAATTTTCCTACTGAGCTCTCCTCATACTATTATTCTTGACATCTCTGATTAGCATATAAATAGTCGCCTAGGCCATCTCTCCTTCGAATACCCTGGATCAGTTGGGGCTGGTCCCCGGCAGGTGGCGACCGAACAGGGACCTCAGGAGGCAATACTCAAAGAGCTGAGCAGACACGAACCACGCAATCAGCAGGCAATAAGCATGGAGCTCAGCAGTGACGAATCATGCTGCTCAACTGGCAATAATCAAGCACGTGACCAGGCAGGAATCACGCAGCTCAGCTGGCAATTGTCAAGCAGATGAGCCGACAGGAATCACGCAGCTCAGCTGGCAATTGTCATGCAGATGAGCCGGCAGGAATCACGCAGCTCAGCAGGCCCTGATCACGTGACTCTGCAGGCACTGATCACGTGGCTGATCAAGTCCAGATCACGTGACTGAGCATGCACTGATCACGTGGCTATCATGCACTGATGACGTGACTGCGCATGCACTGATGACGTGGCTGTTCGGGCACTGATCACGTGTTTATCAGGCAGTGATCAGTGACTGACAGGCGCTGATCAGGGGACTGTGCACGCACTGATCAGGTGGCTGATCAGGAACTGACCACCTGACCGCGCATGCAGTGATCACGTGGCTGGTCGTTCACTGATCACGTGTTTATCATACGGTGATCACGTGACTGAGAGGCGCTGATCACGTGACTGTGCCGTCAGTGATCACCTGGCTGAGCAGGCACTGATATCGTGACTGAGCATGCACTGATCATGTGCCGGGAGCCGGGGAGGCATTCCACTCTGGACAAAGGTCATGAGGAAGGAGGCTCGGCATACGCAAATGCGGGATCGAGCCTCAGGAGTCCACCCGGATATTCTCGAGCATCTCCCCCCAAAAAAACCGGAGTCTGCCTACTGTATTGCTTTGTGCTCTCACCTCTGATTTCACTGGGGGCTGTCCCCCACCACCATCTCGCTCTCTCTGTCAAAGAGTTAACTTACAGCTCCAATTCATAAAGTTCCTTGTCATTCTTCCCTTTAACTTCCAGCTGAGTCTCCATCTGGAGCGCGGAACCCACCACGCTTACTAATTATGCCTGGGCTGCTAAGACCCACTCGAGAAGGTGTCTAGGGTGAGGCACCTTTCGCTATTCGAGAGGGCGCCTGCGGCCTACGTAAGTGGTGCAAACTTCTTGTCTTGAAGTTTGATTGGTCTTCCGCGTAAACCAAGCTACTCAGTCTCTTTTCTCCACCGAATTTTCCTACTGAGCTCTCCTCATACTATTATTCTTGACATCTCTGATTAGCATATAAATAGTCGCCTAGGCCATCTCTCCTTCGAATACCCTGGATCAGTTGGGGCTGGTCCCCGGCAGGTGGCGACCGAACAGGGACCTCAGGAGGCAATACTCAAAGAGCTGAGCAGACACGAACCACGCAATCAGCAGGCAATAAGCATGGAGCTCAGCAGTGACGAATCATGCTGCTCAACTGGCAATAATCAAGCACGTGACCAGGCAGGAATCACGCAGCTCAGCTGGCAATTGTCAAGCAGATGAGCCGACAGGAATCACGCAGCTCAGCTGGCAATTGTCATGCAGATGAGCCGGCAGGAATCACGCAGCTCAGCAGGCCCTGATCACGTGACTCTGCAGGCACTGATCACGTGGCTGATCAAGTCCAGATCACGTGACTGAGCATGCACTGATCACGTGGCTATCATGCACTGATGACGTGACTGCGCATGCACTGATGACGTGGCTGATCGGGCACTGATCACATGGCTCATCATGCACTGATCACGTGTTTATCAGGCAATGATCAGTGACTGACAGGCGCTGATCATGGGACTGTGCACGCACTGATCACGTGGCTATCATGCACTGATCACGTGACTGCGCATGCACTGATGACGTGGCTGTTCGGGCACTGATCACGTGTTTATCAGGCAGTGATCAGTGACTGACAGGCGCTGATCAGGGGACTGTGCACGCACTGATCAGGTGGCTGATCAGGAACTGACCACCTGACCGCGCATGCAGTGATCACGTGGCTGGTCGTTCACTGATCACGTGTTTATCATACGGTGATCACGTGACTGAGAGGCGCTGATCACGTGACTGTGCCGTCAGTGATCACGTGGCTGAGCAGGCACTGATATCGTGACTGAGCATGCACTGATCATGTGCCGGGAGCCGGGGAGGCATTCCACTCTGGACAAAGGTCATGAGGAAGGAGGCTCGGCATACGCAAATGCGGGATCGAGCCTCAGGAGTCCACCCGGATATTCTCGAGCATCTCCCCCAAAAAAACCGGAGTCTGCCTACTGTATTGCTTTGTGCTCTCACCTCTGATTTCACTGGGGGCTGTCCCCCACCACCATCTCGCTCTCTCTGTCAAAGAGTTAACTTACAGCTCCAATTCATAAAGTTCCTTGTCATTCTTCCCTTTAACTTCCAGCTGAGTCTCCATCTGGAGCGCGGAACCCACCACGCTTACTAATTATGCCTGGGCTGCTAAGACCCACTCGAGAAGGTGTCTAGGGTGAGGCACCTTTCGCTATTCGAGAGGGCGCCTGCGGCCTACGTAAGTGGTGCAAACTTCTTGTCTTGAAGTTTGATTGGTCTTCCGCGTAAACCAAGCTACTCAGTCTCTTTTCTCCACCGAATTTTCCTACTGAGCTCTCCTCATACTATTATTCTTGACATCTCTGATTAGCATATAAATAGTCGCCTAGGCCATCTCTCCTTCGAATACCCTGGATCAGTTGGGGCTGGTCCCCGGCAGGTGGCGACCGAACAGGGACCTCAGGAGGCAATACTCAAAGAGCTGAGCAGACACGAACCACGCAATCAGCAGGCAATAAGCATGGAGCTCAGCAGTGACGAATCATGCTGCTCAACTGGCAATAATCAAGCACGTGACCAGGCAGGAATCACGCAGCTCAGCTGGCAATTGTCAAGCAGATGAGCCGACAGGAATCACGCAGCTCAGCTGGCAATTGTCATGCAGATGAGCCGGCAGGAATCACGCAGCTCAGCAGGCCCTGATCACGTGACTCTGCAGGCACTGATCACGTGGCTGATCAAGTCCAGATCACGTGACTGAGCATGCACTGATCACGTGGCTATCATGCACTGATGACGTGACTGCGCATGCACTGATGACGTGGCTGATCGGGCACTGATCACATGGCTCATCATGCACTGATCACGTGTTTATCAGGCAATGATCAGTGACTGACAGGCGCTGATCATGGGACTGTGCACGCACTGATCACGTGGCTATCATGCACTGATCACGTGACTGCGCATGCACTGATGACGTGGCTGTTCGGGCACTGATCACGTGTTTATCAGGCAGTGATCAGTGACTGACAGGCGCTGATCAGGGGACTGTGCACGCACTGATCAGGTGGCTGATCAGGAACTGACCACCTGACCGCGCATGCAGTGATCACGTGGCTGGTCGTTCACTGATCACGTGTTTATCATACGGTGATCACGTGACTGAGAGGCGCTGATCACGTGACTGTGCCGTCAGTGATCACGTGGCTGAGCAGGCACTGATATCGTGACTGAGCATGCACTGATCATGTGCCGGGAGCCGGGGAGGCATTCCACTCTGGACAAAGGTCATGAGGAAGGAGGCTCGGCATACGCAAATGCGGGATCGAGCCTCAGGAGTCCACCCGGATATTCTCGAGCATCTCCCCCCAAAAAAACCGGAGTCTGCCTACTGTATTGCTTTGTGCTCTCACCTCTGATTTCACTGGGGGCTGTCCCCCACCACCATCTCGCTCTCTCTGTCAAAGAGTTAACTTACAGCTCCAATTCATAAAGTTCCTTGTCATTCTTCCCTTTAACTTCCAGCTGAGTCTCCATCTGGAGCGCGGAACCCACCACGCTTACTAATTATGCCTGGGCTGCTAAGACCCACTCGAGAAGGTGTCTAGGGTGAGGCACCTTTCGCTATTCGAGAGGGCGCCTGCGGCCTACGTAAGTGGTGCAAACTTCTTGTCTTGAAGTTTGATTGGTCTTCCGCGTAAACCAAGCTACTCAGTCTCTTTTCTCCACCGAATTTTCCTACTGAGCTCTCCTCATACTATTATTCTTGACATCTCTGATTAGCATATAAATAGTCGCCTAGGCCATCTCTCCTTCGAATACCCTGGATCAGTTGGGGCTGGTCCCCGGCAGGTGGCGACCGAACAGGGACCTCAGGAGGCAATACTCAAAGAGCTGAGCAGACACGAACCACGCAATCAGCAGGCAATAAGCATGGAGCTCAGCAGTGACGAATCATGCTGCTCAACTGGCAATAATCAAGCACGTGACCAGGCAGGAATCACGCAGCTCAGCTGGCAATTGTCAAGCAGATGAGCCGACAGGAATCACGCAGCTCAGCTGGCAATTGTCATGCAGATGAGCCGGCAGGAATCACGCAGCTCAGCAGGCCCTGATCACGTGACTCTGCAGGCACTGATCACGTGGCTGATCAAGTCCAGATCACGTGACTGAGCATGCACTGATCACGTGGCTATCATGCACTGATGACGTGACTGCGCATGCACTGATGACGTGGCTGATCGGGCACTGATCACATGGCTCATCATGCACTGATCACGTGTTTATCAGGCAATGATCAGTGACTGACAGGCGCTGATCATGGGACTGTGCACGCACTGATCACGTGGCTATCATGCACTGATCACGTGACTGCGCATGCACTGATGACGTGGCTGTTCGGGCACTGATCACGTGTTTATCAGGCAGTGATCAGTGACTGACAGGCGCTGATCAGGGGACTGTGCACGCACTGATCAGGTGGCTGATCAGGAACTGACCACCTGACCGCGCATGCAGTGATCACGTGGCTGGTCGTTCACTGATCACGTGTTTATCATACGGTGATCACGTGACTGAGAGGCGCTGATCACGTGACTGTGCCGTCAGTGATCACGTGGCTGAGCAGGCACTGATATCGTGACTGAGCATGCACTGATCATGTGCCGGGAGCCGGGGAGGCATTCCACTCTGGACAAAGGTCATGAGGAAGGAGGCTCGGCATACGCAAATGCGGGATCGAGCCTCAGGAGTCCACCCGGATATTCTCGAGCATCTCCCCCCAAAAAAACCGGAGTCTGCCTACTGTATTGCTTTGTGCTCTCACCTCTGATTTCACTGGGGGCTGTCCCCCACCACCATCTCGCTCTCTCTGTCAAAGAGTTAACTTACAGCTCCAATTCATAAAGTTCCTTGTCATTCTTCCCTTTAACTTCCAGCTGAGTCTCCATCTGGAGCGCGGAACCCACCACGCTTACTAATTATGCCTGGGCTGCTAAGACCCACTCGAGAAGGTGTCTAGGGTGAGGCACCTTTCGCTATTCGAGAGGGCGCCTGCGGCCTACGTAAGTGGTGCAAACTTCTTGTCTTGAAGTTTGATTGGTCTTCCGCGTAAACCAAGCTACTCAGTCTCTTTTCTCCACCGAATTTTCCTACTGAGCTCTCCTCATACTATTATTCTTGACATCTCTGATTAGCATATAAATAGTCGCCTAGGCCATCTCTCCTTCGAATACCCTGGATCAGTTGGGGCTGGTCCCCGGCAGGTGGCGACCGAACAGGGACCTCAGGAGGCAATACTCAAAGAGCTGAGCAGACACGAACCACGCAATCAGCAGGCAATAAGCATGGAGCTCAGCAGTGACGAATCATGCTGCTCAACTGGCAATAATCAAGCACGTGACCAGGCAGGAATCACGCAGCTCAGCTGGCAATTGTCAAGCAGATGAGCCGACAGGAATCACGCAGCTCAGCTGGCAATTGTCATGCAGATGAGCCGGCAGGAATCACGCAGCTCAGCAGGCCCTGATCACGTGACTCTGCAGGCACTGATCACGTGGCTGATCAAGTCCAGATCACGTGACTGAGCATGCACTGATCACGTGGCTATCATGCACTGATGACGTGACTGCGCATGCACTGATGACTGATGCACTGATCACTGGCTCATCATGCACTGATCACGTGTTTATCAGGCAATGATCAGTGACTGACAGGCGCTGATCATGGGACTGTGCACGCACTGATCACGTGGCTATCATGCACTGATCACGTGACTGCGCATGCACTGATGACGTGGCTGTTCGGGCACTGATCACGTGTTTATCAGGCAGTGATCAGTGACTGACAGGCGCTGATCAGGGGACTGTGCACGCACTGATCAGGTGGCTGATCAGGAACTGACCACCTGACCGCGCATGCAGTGATCACGTGGCTGGTCGTTCACTGATCACGTGTTTATCATACGGTGATCACGTGACTGAGAGGCGCTGATCACGTGACTGTGCCGTCAGTGATCACGTGGCTGAGCAGGCACTGATATCGTGACTGAGCATGCACTGATCATGTGCCGGGAGCCGGGGAGGCATTCCACTCTGGACAAAGGTCATGAGGAAGGAGGCTCGGCATACGCAAATGCGGGATCGAGCCTCAGGAGTCCACCCGGATATTCTCGAGCATCTCCCCCCAAAAAAACCGGAGTCTGCCTACTGTATTGCTTTGTGCTCTCACCTCTGATTTCACTGGGGGCTGTCCCCCACCACCATCTCGCTCTCTCTGTCAAAGAGTTAACTTACAGCTCCAATTCATAAAGTTCCTTGTCATTCTTCCCTTTAACTTCCAGCTGAGTCTCCATCTGGAGCGCGGAACCCACCACGCTTACTAATTATGCCTGGGCTGCTAAGACCCACTCGAGAAGGTGTCTAGGGTGAGGCACCTTTCGCTATTCGAGAGGGCGCCTGCGGCCTACGTAAGTGGTGCAAACTTCTTGTCTTGAAGTTTGATTGGTCTTCCGCGTAAACCAAGCTACTCAGTCTCTTTTCTCCACCGAATTTTCCTACTGAGCTCTCCTCATACTATTATTCTTGACATCTCTGATTAGCATATAAATAGTCGCCTAGGCCATCTCTCCTTCGAATACCCTGGATCAGTTGGGGCTGGTCCCCGGCAGGTGGCGACCGAACAGGGACCTCAGGAGGCAATACTCAAAGAGCTGAGCAGACACGAACCACGCAATCAGCAGGCAATAAGCATGGAGCTCAGCAGTGACGAATCATGCTGCTCAACTGGCAATAATCAAGCACGTGACCAGGCAGGAATCACGCAGCTCAGCTGGCAATTGTCAAGCAGATGAGCCGACAGGAATCACGCAGCTCAGCTGGCAATTGTCATGCAGATGAGCCGGCAGGAATCACGCAGCTCAGCAGGCCCTGATCACGTGACTCTGCAGGCACTGATCACGTGGCTGATCAAGTCCAGATCACGTGACTGAGCATGCACTGATCACGTGGCTATCATGCACTGATGACGTGACTGCGCATGCACTGATGACGTGGCTGATCGGGCACTGATCACATGGCTCATCATGCACTGATCACGTGTTTATCAGGCAATGATCAGTGACTGACAGGCGCTGATCATGGGACTGTGCACGCACTGATCACGTGGCTATCATGCACTGATCACGTGACTGCGCATGCACTGATGACGTGGCTGTTCGGGCACTGATCACGTGTTTATCAGGCAGTGATCAGTGACTGACAGGCGCTGATCAGGGGACTGTGCACGCACTGATCAGGTGGCTGATCAGGAACTGACCACCTGACCGCGCATGCAGTGATCACGTGGCTGGTCGTTCACTGATCACGTGTTTATCATACGGTGATCACGTGACTGAGAGGCGCTGATCACGTGACTGTGCCGTCAGTGATCACGTGGCTGAGCAGGCACTGATATCGTGACTGAGCATGCACTGATCATGTGCCGGGAGCCGGGGAGGCATTCCACTCTGGACAAAGGTCATGAGGAAGGAGGCTCGGCATACGCAAATGCGGGATCGAGCCTCAGGAGTCCACCCGGATATTCTCGAGCATCTCCCCCCAAAAAAACCGGAGTCTGCCTACTGTATTGCTTTGTGCTCTCACCTCTGATTTCACTGGGGGCTGTCCCCCACCACCATCTCGCTCTCTCTGTCAAAGAGTTAACTTACAGCTCCAATTCATAAAGTTCCTTGTCATTCTTCCCTTTAACTTCCAGCTGAGTCTCCATCTGGAGCGCGGAACCCACCACGCTTACTAATTATGCCTGGGCTGCTAAGACCCACTCGAGAAGGTGTCTAGGGTGAGGCACCTTTCGCTATTCGAGAGGGCGCCTGCGGCCTACGTAAGTGGTGCAAACTTCTTGTCTTGAAGTTTGATTGGTCTTCCGCGTAAACCAAGCTACTCAGTCTCTTTTCTCCACCGAATTTTCCTACTGAGCTCTCCTCATACTATTATTCTTGACATCTCTGATTAGCATATAAATAGTCGCCTAGGCCATCTCTCCTTCGAATACCCTGGATCAGTTGGGGCTGGTCCCCGGCAGGTGGCGACCGAACAGGGACCTCAGGAGGCAATACTCAAAGAGCTGAGCAGACACGAACCACGCAATCAGCAGGCAATAAGCATGGAGCTCAGCAGTGACGAATCATGCTGCTCAACTGGCAATAATCAAGCACGTGACCAGGCAGGAATCACGCAGCTCAGCTGGCAATTGTCAAGCAGATGAGCCGACAGGAATCACGCAGCTCAGCTGGCAATTGTCATGCAGATGAGCCGGCAGGAATCACGCAGCTCAGCAGGCCCTGATCACGTGACTCTGCAGGCACTGATCACGTGGCTGATCAAGTCCAGATCACGTGACTGAGCATGCACTGATCACGTGGCTATCATGCACTGATGACGTGACTGCGCATGCACTGATGACGTGGCTGATCGGGCACTGATCACATGGCTCATCATGCACTGATCACGTGTTTATCAGGCAATGATCAGTGACTGACAGGCGCTGATCATGGGACTGTGCACGCACTGATCACGTGGCTATCATGCACTGATCACGTGACTGCGCATGCACTGATGACGTGGCTGTTCGGGCACTGATCACGTGTTTATCAGGCAGTGATCAGTGACTGACAGGCGCTGATCAGGGGACTGTGCACGCACTGATCAGGTGGCTGATCAGGAACTGACCACCTGACCGCGCATGCAGTGATCACGTGGCTGGTCGTTCACTGATCACGTGTTTATCATACGGTGATCACGTGACTGAGAGGCGCTGATCACGTGACTGTGCCGTCAGTGATCACGTGGCTGAGCAGGCACTGATATCGTGACTGAGCATGCACTGATCATGTGCCGGGAGCCGGGGAGGCATTCCACTCTGGACAAAGGTCATGAGGAAGGAGGCTCGGCATACGCAAATGCGGGATCGAGCCTCAGGAGTCCACCCGGATATTCTCGAGCATCTCCCCCCAAAAAAACCGGAGTCTGCCTACTGTATTGCTTTGTGCTCTCACCTCTGATTTCACTGGGGGCTGTCCCCCACCACCATCTCGCTCTCTCTGTCAAAGAGTTAACTTACAGCTCCAATTCATAAAGTTCCTTGTCATTCTTCCCTTTAACTTCCAGCTGAGTCTCCATCTGGAGCGCGGAACCCACCACGCTTACTAATTATGCCTGGGCTGCTAAGACCCACTCGAGAAGGTGTCTAGGGTGAGGCACCTTTCGCTATTCGAGAGGGCGCCTGCGGCCTACGTAAGTGGTGCAAACTTCTTGTCTTGAAGTTTGATTGGTCTTCCGCGTAAACCAAGCTACTCAGTCTCTTTTCTCCACCGAATTTTCCTACTGAGCTCTCCTCATACTATTATTCTTGACATCTCTGATTAGCATATAAATAGTCGCCTAGGCCATCTCTCCTTCGAATACCCTGGATCAGTTGGGGCTGGTCCCCGGCAGGTGGCGACCGAACAGGGACCTCAGGAGGCAATACTCAAAGAGCTGAGCAGACACGAACCACGCAATCAGCAGGCAATAAGCATGGAGCTCAGCAGTGACGAATCATGCTGCTCAACTGGCAATAATCAAGCACGTGACCAGGCAGGAATCACGCAGCTCAGCTGGCAATTGTCAAGCAGATGAGCCGACAGGAATCACGCAGCTCAGCTGGCAATTGTCATGCAGATGAGCCGGCAGGAATCACGCAGCTCAGCAGGCCCTGATCACGTGACTCTGCAGGCACTGATCACGTGGCTGATCAAGTCCAGATCACGTGACTGAGCATGCACTGATCACGTGGCTATCATGCACTGATGACGTGACTGCGCATGCACTGATGACGTGGCTGATCGGGCACTGATCACATGGCTCATCATGCACTGATCACGTGTTTATCAGGCAATGATCAGTGACTGACAGGCGCTGATCATGGGACTGTGCACGCACTGATCACGTGGCTATCATGCACTGATCACGTGACTGCGCATGCACTGATGACGTGGCTGTTCGGGCACTGATCACGTGTTTATCAGGCAGTGATCAGTGACTGACAGGCGCTGATCAGGGGACTGTGCACGCACTGATCAGGTGGCTGATCAGGAACTGACCACCTGACCGCGCATGCAGTGATCACGTGGCTGGTCGTTCACTGATCACGTGTTTATCATACGGTGATCACGTGACTGAGAGGCGCTGATCACGTGACTGTGCCGTCAGTGATCACGTGGCTGAGCAGGCACTGATATCGTGACTGAGCATGCACTGATCATGTGCCGGGAGCCGGGGAGGCATTCCACTCTGGACAAAGGTCATGAGGAAGGAGGCTCGGCATACGCAAATGCGGGATCGAGCCTCAGGAGTCCACCCGGATATTCTCGAGCATCTCCCCCCAAAAAAACCGGAGTCTGCCTACTGTATTGCTTTGTGCTCTCACCTCTGATTTCACTGGGGGCTGTCCCCCACCACCATCTCGCTCTCTCTGTCAAAGAGTTAACTTACAGCTCCAATTCATAAAGTTCCTTGTCATTCTTCCCTTTAACTTCCAGCTGAGTCTCCATCTGGAGCGCGGAACCCACCACGCTTACTAATTATGCCTGGGCTGCTAAGACCCACTCGAGAAGGTGTCTAGGGTGAGGCACCTTTCGCTATTCGAGAGGGCGCCTGCGGCCTACGTAAGTGGTGCAAACTTCTTGTCTTGAAGTTTGATTGGTCTTCCGCGTAAACCAAGCTACTCAGTCTCTTTTCTCCACCGAATTTTCCTACTGAGCTCTCCTCATACTATTATTCTTGACATCTCTGATTAGCATATAAATAGTCGCCTAGGCCATCTCTCCTTCGAATACCCTGGATCAGTTGGGGCTGGTCCCCGGCAGGTGGCGACCGAACAGGGACCTCAGGAGGCAATACTCAAAGAGCTGAGCAGACACGAACCACGCAATCAGCAGGCAATAAGCATGGAGCTCAGCAGTGACGAATCATGCTGCTCAACTGGCAATAATCAAGCACGTGACCAGGCAGGAATCACGCAGCTCAGCTGGCAATTGTCAAGCAGATGAGCCGACAGGAATCACGCAGCTCAGCTGGCAATTGTCATGCAGATGAGCCGGCAGGAATCACGCAGCTCAGCAGGCCCTGATCACGTGACTGCAGGCACTGATCACGTGGCTGATCAAGCTATCATGCACTGATCACGTGACTGCGCATGCACTGATGACGTGGCTGTTCGGGCACTGATCACGTGTTTATCAGGCAGTGATCAGTGACTGACAGGCGCTGATCAGGGGACTGTGCACGCACTGATCAGGTGGCTGATCAGGAACTGACCACCTGACCGCGCATGCAGTGATCACGTGGCTGGTCGTTCACTGATCACGTGTTTATCATACGGTGATCACGTGACTGAGAGGCGCTGATCACGTGACTGTGCCGTCAGTGATCACGTGGCTGAGCAGGCACTGATATCGTGACTGAGCATGCACTGATCATGTGCCGGGAGCCGGGGAGGCATTCCACTCTGGACAAAGGTCATGAGGAAGGAGGCTCGGCATACGCAAATGCGGGATCGAGCCTCAGGAGTCCACCCGGATATTCTCGAGCATCTCCCCCCAAAAAAACCGGAGTCTGCCTACTGTATTGCTTTGTGCTCTCACCTCTGATTTCACTGGGGGCTGTCCCCCACCACCATCTCGCTCTCTCTGTCAAAGAGTTAACTTACAGCTCCAATTCATAAAGTTCCTTGTCATTCTTCCCTTTAACTTCCAGCTGAGTCTCCATCTGGAGCGCGGAACCCACCACGCTTACTAATTATGCCTGGGCTGCTAAGACCCACTCGAGAAGGTGTCTAGGGTGAGGCACCTTTCGCTATTCGAGAGGGCGCCTGCGGCCTACGTAAGTGGTGCAAACTTCTTGTCTTGAAGTTTGATTGGTCTTCCGCGTAAACCAAGCTACTCAGTCTCTTTTCTCCACCGAATTTTCCTACTGAGCTCTCCTCATACTATTATTCTTGACATCTCTGATTAGCATATAAATAGTCGCCTAGGCCATCTCTCCTTCGAATACCCTGGATCAGTTGGGGCTGGTCCCCGGCAGGTGGCGACCGAACAGGGACCTCAGGAGGCAATACTCAAAGAGCTGAGCAGACACGAACCACGCAATCAGCAGGCAATAAGCATGGAGCTCAGCAGTGACGAATCATGCTGCTCAACTGGCAATAATCAAGCACGTGACCAGGCAGGAATCACGCAGCTCAGCTGGCAATTGTCAAGCAGATCATCACGCAGAGCTGGCAATTGTCATGCAGATGAGCCGGCAGGAATCACGCAGCTCAGCAGGCCCTGATCACGTGACTCTGCAGGCACTGATCACGTGGCTGATCAAGTCCAGATCACGTGACTGAGCATGCACTGATCACGTGGCTATCATGCACTGATGACGTGACTGCGCATGCACTGATGACGTGGCTGATCGGGCACTGATCACATGGCTCATCATGCACTGATCACGTGTTTATCAGGCAATGATCAGTGACTGACAGGCGCTGATCATGGGACTGTGCACGCACTGATCACGTGGCTATCATGCACTGATCACGTGACTGCGCATGCACTGATGACGTGGCTGTTCGGGCACTGATCACGTGTTTATCAGGCAGTGATCAGTGACTGACAGGCGCTGATCAGGGGACTGTGCACGCACTGATCAGGTGGCTGATCAGGAACTGACCACCTGACCGCGCATGCAGTGATCACGTGGCTGGTCGTTCACTGATCACGTGTTTATCATACGGTGATCACGTGACTGAGAGGCGCTGATCACGTGACTGTGCCGTCAGTGATCACGTGGCTGAGCAGGCACTGATATCGTGACTGAGCATGCACTGATCATGTGCCGGGAGCCGGGGAGGCATTCCACTCTGGACAAAGGTCATGAGGAAGGAGGCTCGGCATACGCAAATGCGGGATCGAGCCTCAGGAGTCCACCCGGATATTCTCGAGCATCTCCCCCCAAAAAAACCGGAGTCTGCCTACTGTATTGCTTTGTGCTCTCACCTCTGATTTCACTGGGGGCTGTCCCCCACCACCATCTCGCTCTCTCTGTCAAAGAGTTAACTTACAGCTCCAATTCATAAAGTTCCTTGTCATTCTTCCCTTTAACTTCCAGCTGAGTCTCCATCTGGAGCGCGGAACCCACCACGCTTACTAATTATGCCTGGGCTGCTAAGACCCACTCGAGAAGGTGTCTAGGGTGAGGCACCTTTCGCTATTCGAGAGGGCGCCTGCGGCCTACGTAAGTGGTGCAAACTTCTTGTCTTGAAGTTTGATTGGTCTTCCGCGTAAACCAAGCTACTCAGTCTCTTTTCTCCACCGAATTTTCCTACTGAGCTCTCCTCATACTATTATTCTTGACATCTCTGATTAGCATATAAATAGTCGCCTAGGCCATCTCTCCTTCGAATACCCTGGATCAGTTGGGGCTGGTCCCCGGCAGGTGGCGACCGAACAGGGACCTCAGGAGGCAATACTCAAAGAGCTGAGCAGACACGAACCACGCAATCAGCAGGCAATAAGCATGGAGCTCAGCAGTGACGAATCATGCTGCTCAACTGGCAATAATCAAGCACGTGACCAGGCAGGAATCACGCAGCTCAGCTGGCAATTGTCAAGCAGATGAGCCGACAGGAATCACGCAGCTCAGCTGGCAATTGTCATGCAGATGAGCCGGCAGGAATCACGCAGCTCAGCAGGCCCTGATCACGTGACTCTGCAGGCACTGATCACGTGGCTGATCAAGTCCAGATCACGTGACTGAGCATGCACTGATCACGTGGCTATCATGCACTGATGACGTGACTGCGCATGCACTGATGACGTGGCTGATCGGGCACTGATCACATGGCTCATCATGCACTGATCACGTGTTTATCAGGCAATGATCAGTGACTGACAGGCGCTGATCATGGGACTGTGCACGCACTGATCACGTGGCTATCATGCACTGATCACGTGACTGCGCATGCACTGATGACGTGGCTGTTCGGGCACTGATCACGTGTTTATCAGGCAGTGATCAGTGACTGACAGGCGCTGATCAGGGGACTGTGCACGCACTGATCAGGTGGCTGATCAGGAACTGACCACCTGACCGCGCATGCAGTGATCACGTGGCTGGTCGTTCACTGATCACGTGTTTATCATACGGTGATCACGTGACTGAGAGGCGCTGATCACGTGACTGTGCCGTCAGTGATCACGTGGCTGAGCAGGCACTGATATCGTGACTGAGCATGCACTGATCATGTGCCGGGAGCCGGGGAGGCATTCCACTCTGGACAAAGGTCATGAGGAAGGAGGCTCGGCATACGCAAATGCGGGATCGAGCCTCAGGAGTCCACCCGGATATTCTCGAGCATCTCCCCCCAAAAAAACCGGAGTCTGCCTACTGTATTGCTTTGTGCTCTCACCTCTGATTTCACTGGGGGCTGTCCCCCACCACCATCTCGCTCTCTCTGTCAAAGAGTTAACTTACAGCTCCAATTCATAAAGTTCCTTGTCATTCTTCCCTTTAACTTCCAGCTGAGTCTCCATCTGGAGCGCGGAACCCACCACGCTTACTAATTATGCCTGGGCTGCTAAGACCCACTCGAGAAGGTGTCTAGGGTGAGGCACCTTTCGCTATTCGAGAGGGCGCCTGCGGCCTACGTAAGTGGTGCAAACTTCTTGTCTTGAAGTTTGATTGGTCTTCCGCGTAAACCAAGCTACTCAGTCTCTTTTCTCCACCGAATTTTCCTACTGAGCTCTCCTCATACTATTATTCTTGACATCTCTGATTAGCATATAAATAGTCGCCTAGGCCATCTCTCCTTCGAATACCCTGGATCAGTTGGGGCTGGTCCCCGGCAGGTGGCGACCGAACAGGGACCTCAGGAGGCAATACTCAAAGAGCTGAGCAGACACGAACCACGCAATCAGCAGGCAATAAGCATGGAGCTCAGCAGTGACGAATCATGCTGCTCAACTGGCAATAATCAAGCACGTGACCAGGCAGGAATCACGCAGCTCAGCTGGCAATTGTCAAGCAGATGAGCCGACAGGAATCACGCAGCTCAGCTGGCAATTGTCATGCAGATGAGCCGGCAGGAATCACGCAGCTCAGCAGGCCCTGATCACGTGACTCTGCAGGCACTGATCACTGATGGCTGATCTGATCAGTCCAGATCACTGTGACTGCGCATGCACTGATGATGCACTGATGACGTGGCTGTTCGGGCACTGATCACGTGTTTATCAGGCAGTGATCAGTGACTGACAGGCGCTGATCAGGGGACTGTGCACGCACTGATCAGGTGGCTGATCAGGAACTGACCACCTGACCGCGCATGCAGTGATCACGTGGCTGGTCGTTCACTGATCACGTGTTTATCATACGGTGATCACGTGACTGAGAGGCGCTGATCACGTGACTGTGCCGTCAGTGATCACGTGGCTGAGCAGGCACTGATATCGTGACTGAGCATGCACTGATCATGTGCCGGGAGCCGGGGAGGCATTCCACTCTGGACAAAGGTCATGAGGAAGGAGGCTCGGCATACGCAAATGCGGGATCGAGCCTCAGGAGTCCACCCGGATATTCTCGAGCATCTCCCCCCAAAAAAACCGGAGTCTGCCTACTGTATTGCTTTGTGCTCTCACCTCTGATTTCACTGGGGGCTGTCCCCCACCACCATCTCGCTCTCTCTGTCAAAGAGTTAACTTACAGCTCCAATTCATAAAGTTCCTTGTCATTCTTCCCTTTAACTTCCAGCTGAGTCTCCATCTGGAGCGCGGAACCCACCACGCTTACTAATTATGCCTGGGCTGCTAAGACCCACTCGAGAAGGTGTCTAGGGTGAGGCACCTTTCGCTATTCGAGAGGGCGCCTGCGGCCTACGTAAGTGGTGCAAACTTCTTGTCTTGAAGTTTGATTGGTCTTCCGCGTAAACCAAGCTACTCAGTCTCTTTTCTCCACCGAATTTTCCTACTGAGCTCTCCTCATACTATTATTCTTGACATCTCTGATTAGCATATAAATAGTCGCCTAGGCCATCTCTCCTTCGAATACCCTGGATCAGTTGGGGCTGGTCCCCGGCAGGTGGCGACCGAACAGGGACCTCAGGAGGCAATACTCAAAGAGCTGAGCAGACACGAACCACGCAATCAGCAGGCAATAAGCATGGAGCTCAGCAGTGACGAATCATGCTGCTCAACTGGCAATAATCAAGCACGTGACCAGGCAGGAATCACGCAGCTCAGCTGGCAATTGTCAAGCAGATGAGCCGAGCCGGCAGGAATCACGCAGCTCAGCAGGCCCTGATCACGTGACTCTGCAGGCACTGATCACGTGGCTGATCAAGTCCAGATCACGTGACTGAGCATGCACTGATCACGTGGCTATCATGCACTGATGACGTGACTGCGCATGCACTGATGACGTGGCTGATCGGGCACTGATCACATGGCTCATCATGCACTGATCACGTGTTTATCAGGCAATGATCAGTGACTGACAGGCGCTGATCATGGGACTGTGCACGCACTGATCACGTGGCTATCATGCACTGATCACGTGACTGCGCATGCACTGATGACGTGGCTGTTCGGGCACTGATCACGTGTTTATCAGGCAGTGATCAGTGACTGACAGGCGCTGATCAGGGGACTGTGCACGCACTGATCAGGTGGCTGATCAGGAACTGACCACCTGACCGCGCATGCAGTGATCACGTGGCTGGTCGTTCACTGATCACGTGTTTATCATACGGTGATCACGTGACTGAGAGGCGCTGATCACGTGACTGTGCCGTCAGTGATCACGTGGCTGAGCAGGCACTGATATCGTGACTGAGCATGCACTGATCATGTGCCGGGAGCCGGGGAGGCATTCCACTCTGGACAAAGGTCATGAGGAAGGAGGCTCGGCATACGCAAATGCGGGATCGAGCCTCAGGAGTCCACCCGGATATTCTCGAGCATCTCCCCCCAAAAAACCGGAGTCTGCCTACTGTATTGCTTTGTGCTCTCACCTCTGATTTCACTGGGGGCTGTCCCCCACCACCATCTCGCTCTCTCTGTCAAAGAGTTAACTTACAGCTCCAATTCATAAAGTTCCTTGTCATTCTTCCCTTTAACTTCCAGCTGAGTCTCCATCTGGAGCGCGGAACCCACCACGCTTACTAATTATGCCTGGGCTGCTAAGACCCACTCGAGAAGGTGTCTAGGGTGAGGCACCTTTCGCTATTCGAGAGGGCGCCTGCGGCCTACGTAAGTGGTGCAAACTTCTTGTCTTGAAGTTTGATTGGTCTTCCGCGTAAACCAAGCTACTCAGTCTCTTTTCTCCACCGAATTTTCCTACTGAGCTCTCCTCATACTATTATTCTTGACATCTCTGATTAGCATATAAATAGTCGCCTAGGCCATCTCTCCTTCGAATACCCTGGATCAGTTGGGGCTGGTCCCCGGCAGGTGGCGACCGAACAGGGACCTCAGGAGGCAATACTCAAAGAGCTGAGCAGACACGAACCACGCAATCAGCAGGCAATAAGCATGGAGCTCAGCAGTGACGAATCATGCTGCTCAACTGGCAATAATCAAGCACGTGACCAGGCAGGAATCACGCAGCTCAGCTGGCAATTGTCAAGCAGATGAGCCGACAGGAATCACGCAGCTCAGCTGGCAATTGTCATGCAGATGAGCCGGCAGGAATCACGCAGCTCAGCAGGCCCTGATCACGTGACTCTGCAGGCACTGATCACGTGGCTGATCAAGTCCAGATCACGTGACTGAGCATGCACTGATCACGTGGCTATCATGCACTGATGACGTGACTGCGCATGCACTGATGACGTGGCTGATCGGGCACTGATCACATGGCTCATCATGCACTGATCACGTGTTTATCAGGCAATGATCAGTGACTGACAGGCGCTGATCATGGGACTGTGCACGCACTGATCACGTGGCTATCATGCACTGATCACGTGACTGCGCATGCACTGATGACGTGGCTGTTCGGGCACTGATCACGTGTTTATCAGGCAGTGATCAGTGACTGACAGGCGCTGATCAGGGGACTGTGCACGCACTGATCAGGTGGCTGATCAGGAACTGACCACCTGACCGCGCATGCAGTGATCACGTGGCTGGTCGTTCACTGATCACGTGTTTATCATACGGTGATCACGTGACTGAGAGGCGCTGATCACGTGACTGTGCCGTCAGTGATCACGTGGCTGAGCAGGCACTGATATCGTGACTGAGCATGCACTGATCATGTGCCGGGAGCCGGGGAGGCATTCCACTCTGGACAAAGGTCATGAGGAAGGAGGCTCGGCATACGCAAATGCGGGATCGAGCCTCAGGAGTCCACCCGGATATTCTCGAGCATCTCCCCCCAAAAAAACCGGAGTCTGCCTACTGTATTGCTTTGTGCTCTCACCTCTGATTTCACTGGGGGCTGTCCCCCACCACCATCTCGCTCTCTCTGTCAAAGAGTTAACTTACAGCTCCAATTCATAAAGTTCCTTGTCATTCTTCCCTTTAACTTCCAGCTGAGTCTCCATCTGGAGCGCGGAACCCACCACGCTTACTAATTATGCCTGGGCTGCTAAGACCCACTCGAGAAGGTGTCTAGGGTGAGGCACCTTTCGCTATTCGAGAGGGCGCCTGCGGCCTACGTAAGTGGTGCAAACTTCTTGTCTTGAAGTTTGATTGGTCTTCCGCGTAAACCAAGCTACTCAGTCTCTTTTCTCCACCGAATTTTCCTACTGAGCTCTCCTCATACTATTATTCTTGACATCTCTGATTAGCATATAAATAGTCGCCTAGGCCATCTCTCCTTCGAATACCCTGGATCAGTTGGGGCTGGTCCCCGGCAGGTGGCGACCGAACAGGGACCTCAGGAGGCAATACTCAAAGAGCTGAGCAGACACGAACCACGCAATCAGCAGGCAATAAGCATGGAGCTCAGCAGTGACGAATCATGCTGCTCAACTGGCAATAATCAAGCACGTGACCAGGCAGGAATCACGCAGCTCAGCTGGCAATTGTCAAGCAGATGAGCCGACAGGAATCACGCAGCTCAGCTGGCAATTGTCATGCAGATGAGCCGGCAGGAATCACGCAGCTCAGCAGGCCCTGATCACGTGACTCTGCAGGCACTGATCACGTGGCTGATCAAGTCCAGATCACGTGACTGAGCATGCACTGATCACGTGGCTATCATGCACTGATGACGTGACTGCGCATGCACTGATGACGTGGCTGATCGGGCACTGATCACATGGCTCATCATGCACTGATCACGTGTTTATCAGGCAATGATCAGTGACTGACAGGCGCTGATCATGGGACTGTGCACGCACTGATCACGTGGCTATCATGCACTGATCACGTGACTGCGCATGCACTGATGACGTGGCTGTTCGGGCACTGATCACGTGTTTATCAGGCAGTGATCAGTGACTGACAGGCGCTGATCAGGGGACTGTGCACGCACTGATCAGGTGGCTGATCAGGAACTGACCACCTGACCGCGCATGCAGTGATCACGTGGCTGGTCGTTCACTGATCACGTGTTTATCATACGGTGATCACGTGACTGAGAGGCGCTGATCACGTGACTGTGCCGTCAGTGATCACGTGGCTGAGCAGGCACTGATATCGTGACTGAGCATGCACTGATCATGTGCCGGGAGCCGGGGAGGCATTCCACTCTGGACAAAGGTCATGAGGAAGGAGGCTCGGCATACGCAAATGCGGGATCGAGCCTCAGGAGTCCACCCGGATATTCTCGAGCATCTCCCCCCAAAAAAACCGGAGTCTGCCTACTGTATTGCTTTGTGCTCTCACCTCTGATTTCACTGGGGGCTGTCCCCCACCACCATCTCGCTCTCTCTGTCAAAGAGTTAACTTACAGCTCCAATTCATAAAGTTCCTTGTCATTCTTCCCTTTAACTTCCAGCTGAGTCTCCATCTGGAGCGCGGAACCCACCACGCTTACTAATTATGCCTGGGCTGCTAAGACCCACTCGAGAAGGTGTCTAGGGTGAGGCACCTTTCGCTATTCGAGAGGGCGCCTGCGGCCTACGTAAGTGGTGCAAACTTCTTGTCTTGAAGTTTGATTGGTCTTCCGCGTAAACCAAGCTACTCAGTCTCTTTTCTCCACCGAATTTTCCTACTGAGCTCTCCTCATACTATTATTCTTGACATCTCTGATTAGCATATAAATAGTCGCCTAGGCCATCTCTCCTTCGAATACCCTGGATCAGTTGGGGCTGGTCCCCGGCAGGTGGCGACCGAACAGGGACCTCAGGAGGCAATACTCAAAGAGCTGAGCAGACACGAACCACGCAATCAGCAGGCAATAAGCATGGAGCTCAGCAGTGACGAATCATGCTGCTCAACTGGCAATAATCAAGCACGTGACCAGGCAGGAATCACGCAGCTCAGCTGGCAATTGTCAAGCAGATGAGCCGACAGGAATCACGCAGCTCAGCTGGCAATTGTCATGCAGATGAGCCGGCAGGAATCACACAGCTCAGCAGGCCCTGATCACGTGACTCTGCAGGCACTGATCACGTGGCTGATCAAGTCCAGATCACGTGACTGCACATGCACTGATGACGTGGCTGTTCGGGCACTGATCACGTGTTTATCGGGCAGTGATCAGTGACTGACAGGCGCTGATCAGGGGACTGTGCACGCACTGATCAGGTGGCTGATCAGGAACTGACAACCTGACCGCGCATGCAGTGATCACGTGGCTGGTCGTTCACTGATCACGTGTTTATCATACGGTGATCACGTGACTGAGAAGCGCTGATCACGTGACTGTGCCGTCAGTGATCACGTGCTGAGCAGGCACTGATATCGTGACTGAGCATGCACTGATCATGTGCCGGGAGCCGGGGAGGCATTCCACTCTGGACAAAGGTCATGAGGAAGGAGGCTCGGCATACGCAAATGCGGGATTGAGCCTCAGGAGTCCACCCGGATATTCTCGAGCATCTCCCCCAAAAAAACCGGAGTCTGCCTACTGTATTGCTTTGTGCTCTCACCTCTGATTTCACTGGGGGCTGTCCCCCACCACCATCTCGCTCTCTCTGTCAAAGAGTTAACTTACAGCTCCAATTCATAAAGTTCCTTGTCATTCTTCCCTTTAACTTCCAGCTGAGTCTCCATCTGGAGCGCGGAACCCACCACGCTTACTAATTATGCCTGGGCTGCTAAGACCCACTCGAGAAGGTGTCTAGGGTGAGGCACCTTTCGCTATTCGAGAGGGCGCCTGCGGCCTACGTAAGTGGTGCAAACTTCTTGTCTTGAAGTTTGATTGGTCTTCCGCGTAAACCAAGCTACTCAGTCTCTTTTCTCCACCGAATTTTCCTACTGAGCTCTCCTCATACTATTATTCTTGACATCTCTGATTAGCATATAAATAGTCGCCTAGGCCATCTCTCCTTCGAATACCCTGGATCAGTTGGGGCTGGTCCCCGGCAGGTGGCGACCGAACAGGGACCTCAGGAGGCAATACTCAAAGAGCTGAGCAGACACGAACCACGCAATCAGCAGGCAATAAGCATGGAGCTCAGCAGTGACGAATCATGCTGCTCAACTGGCAATAATCAAGCACGTGACCAGGCAGGAATCACGCAGCTCAGCTGGCAATTGTCAAGCAGATGAGCCGACAGGAATCACGCAGCTCAGCTGGCAATTGTCATGCAGATGAGCCGGCAGGAATCACGCAGCTCAGCAGGCCCTGATCACGTGACTCTGCAGGCACTGATCACGTGGCTGATCAAGTCCAGATCACGTGACTGAGCATGCACTGATCACGTGGCTATCATGCACTGATGACGTGACTGCGCATGCACTGATGACGTGGCTGATCGGGCACTGATCACATGGCTCATCATGCACTGATCACGTGTTTATCAGGCAATGATCAGTGACTGACAGGCGCTGATCATGGGACTGTGCACGCACTGATCACGTGGCTATCATGCACTGATCACGTGTTTATCAGGCAGTGATCAGTGACTGACAGGCGCTGATCAGGGGACTGTGCACGCACTGATCAGGTGGCTGATCAGGAACTGACCACCTGACCGCGCATGCAGTGATCACGTGGCTGGTCGTTCACTGATCACGTGTTTATCATACGGTGATCACGTGACTGAGAGGCGCTGATCACGTGACTGTGCCGTCAGTGATCCCGTGGCTGAGCAGGCACTGATATCGTGACTGAGCATGCACTGATCATGTCCCGGGAGCCGGGGAGGCATTCCACTCTGGACAAAGGTCATGAGGAAGGAGGCTCGGCATACGCAAATGCGGGATCGAGCCTCAGGAGTCCACCCGGATATTCTCGAGCATCTCCCCCCAAAAAAAACCGGAGTCTGCCTACTGTATTGCTTTGTGCTCTCACCTCTGATTTCACTGGGGGCTGTCCCCCACCACCATCTCGCTCTCTCTGTCAAAGAGTTAACTTACAGCTCCAATTCATAAAGTTCCTTGTCATTCTTCCCTTTAACTTCCAGCTGAGTCTCCATCTGGAGCGCGGAACCCACCACGCTTACTAATTATGCCTGGGCTGCTAAGACCCACTCGAGAAGGTGTCTAGGGTGAGGCACCTTTCGCTATTCGAGAGGGCGCCTGCGGCCTACGTAAGTGGTGCAAACTTCTTGTCTTGAAGTTTGATTGGTCTTCCGCGTAAACCAAGCTACTCAGTCTCTTTTCTCCACCGAATTTTCCTACTGAGCTCTCCTCATACTATTATTCTTGACATCTCTGATTAGCATATAAATAGTCGCCTAGGCCATCTCTCCTTCGAATACCCTGGATCAGTTGGGGCTGGTCCCCGGCAGGTGGCGACCGAACAGGGACCTCAGGAGGCAATACTCAAAGAGCTGAGCAGACACGAACCACGCAATCAGCAGGCAATAAGCATGGAGCTCAGCAGTGACGAATCATGCTGCTCAACTGGCAATAATCAAGCACGTGACCAGGCAGGAATCACGCAGCTCAGCTGGCAATTGTCAAGCAGATGAGCCGACAGGAATCACGCAGCTCAGCTGGCAATTGTCATGCAGATGAGCCGGCAGGAATCACGCAGCTCAGCAGGCCCTGATCACGTGACTCTGCAGGCACTGATCACGTGGCTGATCAAGTCCAGATCACGTGACTGAGCATGCACTGATCACGTGGCTATCATGCACTGATGACGTGACTGCGCATGCACTGATGACGTGGCTGATCGGGCACTGATCACATGGCTCATCATGCACTGATCACGTGTTTATCAGGCAATGATCAGTGACTGACAGGCGCTGATCATGGGACTGTGCACGCACTGATCACGTGGCTATCATGCACTGATCACGTGACTGCGCATGCACTGATGACGTGGCTGTTCGGGCACTGATCACGTGTTTATCAGGCAGTGATCAGTGACTGACAGGCGCTGATCAGGGGACTGTGCACGCACTGATCAGGTGGCTGATCAGGAACTGACCACCTGACCGCGCATGCAGTGATCACGTGGCTGGTCGTTCACTGATCACGTGTTTATCATACGGTGATCACGTGACTGAGAGGCGCTGATCACGTGACTGTGCCGTCAGTGATCACGTGGCTGAGCAGGCACTGATATCGTGACTGAGCATGCACTGATCATGTGCCGGGAGCCGGGGAGGCATTCCACTCTGGACAAAGGTCATGAGGAAGGAGGCTCGGCATACGCAAATGCGGGATCGAGCCTCAGGAGTCCACCCGGATATTCTCGAGCATCTCCCCCCAAAAAAACCGGAGTCTGCCTACTGTATTGCTTTGTGCTCTCACCTCTGATTTCACTGGGGGCTGTCCCCCACCACCATCTCGCTCTCTCTGTCAAAGAGTTAACTTACAGCTCCAATTCATAAAGTTCCTTGTCATTCTTCCCTTTAACTTCCAGCTGAGTCTCCATCTGGAGCGCGGAACCCACCACGCTTACTAATTATGCCTGGGCTGCTAAGACCCACTCGAGAAGGTGTCTAGGGTGAGGCACCTTTCGCTATTCGAGAGGGCGCCTGCGGCCTACGTAAGTGGTGCAAACTTCTTGTCTTGAAGTTTGATTGGTCTTCCGCGTAAACCAAGCTACTCAGTCTCTTTTCTCCACCGAATTTTCCTACTGAGCTCTCCTCATACTATTATTCTTGACATCTCTGATTAGCATATAAATAGTCGCCTAGGCCATCTCTCCTTCGAATACCCTGGATCAGTTGGGGCTGGTCCCCGGCAGGTGGCGACCGAACAGGGACCTCAGGAGGCAATACTCAAAGAGCTGAGCAGACACGAACCACGCAATCAGCAGGCAATAAGCATGGAGCTCAGCAGTGACGAATCATGCTGCTCAACTGGCAATAATCAAGCACGTGACCAGGCAGGAATCACGCAGCTCAGCTGGCAATTGTCAAGCAGATGAGCCGACAGGAATCACGCAGCTCAGCTGGCAATTGTCATGCAGATGAGCCGGCAGGAATCACGCAGCTCAGCAGGCCCTGATCACGTGACTCTGCAGGCACTGATCACGTGGCTGATCAAGTCCAGATCACGTGACTGAGCATGCACTGATCACGTGGCTATCATGCACTGATGACGTGACTGCGCATGCACTGATGACGTGGCTGATCGGGCACTGATCACATGGCTCATCATGCACTGATCACGTGTTTATCAGGCAATGATCAGTGACTGACAGGCGCTGATCATGGGACTGTGCACGCACTGATCACGTGGCTATCATGCACTGATCACGTGACTGCGCATGCACTGATGACGTGGCTGTTCGGGCACTGATCACGTGTTTATCAGGCAGTGATCAGTGACTGACAGGCGCTGATCAGGGGACTGTGCACGCACTGATCAGGTGGCTGATCAGGAACTGACCACCTGACCGCGCATGCAGTGATCACGTGGCTGGTCGTTCACTGATCACGTGTTTATCATACGGTGATCACGTGACTGAGAGGCGCTGATCACGTGACTGTGCCGTCAGTGATCACGTGGCTGAGCAGGCACTGATATCGTGACTGAGCATGCACTGATCATGTGCCGGGAGCCGGGGAGGCATTCCACTCTGGACAAAGGTCATGAGGAAGGAGGCTCGGCATACGCAAATGCGGGATCGAGCCTCAGGAGTCCACCCGGATATTCTCGAGCATCTCCCCCAAAAAAACCGGAGTCTGCCTACTGTATTGCTTTGTGCTCTCACCTCTGATTTCACTGGGGGCTGTCCCCCACCACCATCTCGCTCTCTCTGTCAAAGAGTTAACTTACAGCTCCAATTCATAAAGTTCCTTGTCATTCTTCCCTTTAACTTCCAGCTGAGTCTCCATCTGGAGCGCGGAACCCACCACGCTTACTAATTATGCCTGGGCTGCTAAGACCCACTCGAGAAGGTGTCTAGGGTGAGGCACCTTTCGCTATTCGAGAGGGCGCCTGCGGCCTACGTAAGTGGTGCAAACTTCTTGTCTTGAAGTTTGATTGGTCTTCCGCGTAAACCAAGCTACTCAGTCTCTTTTCTCCACCGAATTTTCCTACTGAGCTCTCCTCATACTATTATTCTTGACATCTCTGATTAGCATATAAATAGTCGCCTAGGCCATCTCTCCTTCGAATACCCTGGATCAGTTGGGGCTGGTCCCCGGCAGGTGGCGACCGAACAGGGACCTCAGGAGGCAATACTCAAAGAGCTGAGCAGACACGAACCACGCAATCAGCAGGCAATAAGCATGGAGCTCAGCAGTGACGAATCATGCTGCTCAACTGGCAATAATCAAGCACGTGACCAGGCAGGAATCACGCAGCTCAGCTGGCAATTGTCAAGCAGATGAGCCGACAGGAATCACGCAGCTCAGCTGGCAATTGTCATGCAGATGAGCCGGCAGGAATCACGCAGCTCAGCAGGCCCTGATCACGTGACTCTGCAGGCACTGATCACGTGGCTGATCAAGTCCAGATCACGTGACTGAGCATGCACTGATCACGTGGCTATCATGCACTGATGACGTGACTGCGCATGCACTGATGACGTGGCTGATCGGGCACTGATCACATGGCTCATCATGCACTGATCACGTGTTTATCAGGCAATGATCAGTGACTGACAGGCGCTGATCATGGGACTGTGCACGCACTGATCACGTGGCTATCATGCACTGATCACGTGACTGCGCATGCACTGATGACGTGGCTGTTCGGGCACTGATCACGTGTTTATCAGGCAGTGATCAGTGACTGACAGGCGCTGATCAGGGGACTGTGCACGCACTGATCAGGTGGCTGATCAGGAACTGACCACCTGACCGCGCATGCAGTGATCACGTGGCTGGTCGTTCACTGATCACGTGTTTATCATACGGTGATCACGTGACTGAGAGGCGCTGATCACGTGACTGTGCCGTCAGTGATCACGTGGCTGAGCAGGCACTGATATCGTGACTGAGCATGCACTGATCATGTGCCGGGAGCCGGGGAGGCATTCCACTCTGGACAAAGGTCATGAGGAAGGAGGCTCGGCATACGCAAATGCGGGATCGAGCCTCAGGAGTCCACCCGGATATTCTCGAGCATCTCCCCCCAAAAAAACCGGAGTCTGCCTACTGTATTGCTTTGTGCTCTCACCTCTGATTTCACTGGGGGCTGTCCCCCACCACCATCTCGCTCTCTCTGTCAAAGAGTTAACTTACAGCTCCAATTCATAAAGTTCCTTGTCATTCTTCCCTTTAACTTCCAGCTGAGTCTCCATCTGGAGCGCGGAACCCACCACGCTTACTAATTATGCCTGGGCTGCTAAGACCCACTCGAGAAGGTGTCTAGGGTGAGGCACCTTTCGCTATTCGAGAGGGCGCCTGCGGCCTACGTAAGTGGTGCAAACTTCTTGTCTTGAAGTTTGATTGGTCTTCCGCGTAAACCAAGCTACTCAGTCTCTTTTCTCCACCGAATTTTCCTACTGAGCTCTCCTCATACTATTATTCTTGACATCTCTGATTAGCATATAAATAGTCGCCTAGGCCATCTCTCCTTCGAATACCCTGGATCAGTTGGGGCTGGTCCCCGGCAGGTGGCGACCGAACAGGGACCTCAGGAGGCAATACTCAAAGAGCTGAGCAGACACGAACCACGCAATCAGCAGGCAATAAGCATGGAGCTCAGCAGTGACGAATCATGCTGCTCAACTGGCAATAATCAAGCACGTGACCAGGCAGGAATCACGCAGCTCAGCTGGCAATTGTCAAGCAGATGAGCCGACAGGAATCACGCAGCTCAGCTGGCAATTGTCATGCAGATGAGCCGGCAGGAATCACGCAGCTCAGCAGGCCCTGATCACGTGACTCTGCAGGCACTGATCACGTGGCTGATCAAGTCCAGATCACGTGACTGAGCATGCACTGATCACGTGGCTATCATGCACTGATGACGTGACTGCGCATGCACTGATGACGTGGCTGATCGGGCACTGATCACATGGCTCATCATGCACTGATCACGTGTTTATCAGGCAATGATCAGTGACTGACAGGCGCTGATCATGGGACTGTGCACGCACTGATCACGTGGCTATCATGCACTGATCACGTGACTGCGCATGCACTGATGACGTGGCTGTTCGGGCACTGATCACGTGTTTATCAGGCAGTGATCAGTGACTGACAGGCGCTGATCAGGGGACTGTGCACGCACTGATCAGGTGGCTGATCAGGAACTGACCACCTGACCGCGCATGCAGTGATCACGTGGCTGGTCGTTCACTGATCACGTGTTTATCATACGGTGATCACGTGACTGAGAGGCGCTGATCACGTGACTGTGCCGTCAGTGATCACGTGGCTGAGCAGGCACTGATATCGTGACTGAGCATGCACTGATCATGTGCCGGGAGCCGGGGAGGCATTCCACTCTGGACAAAGGTCATGAGGAAGGAGGCTCGGCATACGCAAATGCGGGATCGAGCCTCAGGAGTCCACCCGGATATTCTCGAGCATCTCCCCCCAAAAAAACCGGAGTCTGCCTACTGTATTGCTTTGTGCTCTCACCTCTGATTTCACTGGGGGCTGTCCCCCACCACCATCTCGCTCTCTCTGTCAAAGAGTTAACTTACAGCTCCAATTCATAAAGTTCCTTGTCATTCTTCCCTTTAACTTCCAGCTGAGTCTCCATCTGGAGCGCGGAACCCACCACGCTTACTAATTATGCCTGGGCTGCTAAGACCCACTCGAGAAGGTGTCTAGGGTGAGGCACCTTTCGCTATTCGAGAGGGCGCCTGCGGCCTACGTAAGTGGTGCAAACTTCTTGTCTTGAAGTTTGATTGGTCTTCCGCGTAAACCAAGCTACTCAGTCTCTTTTCTCCACCGAATTTTCCTACTGAGCTCTCCTCATACTATTATTCTTGACATCTCTGATTAGCATATAAATAGTCGCCTAGGCCATCTCTCCTTCGAATACCCTGGATCAGTTGGGGCTGGTCCCCGGCAGGTGGCGACCGAACAGGGACCTCAGGAGGCAATACTCAAAGAGCTGAGCAGACACGAACCACGCAATCAGCAGGCAATAAGCATGGAGCTCAGCAGTGACGAATCATGCTGCTCAACTGGCAATAATCAAGCACGTGACCAGGCAGGAATCACGCAGCTCAGCTGGCAATTGTCAAGCAGATGAGCCGACAGGAATCACGCAGCTCAGCTGGCAATTGTCATGCAGATGAGCCGGCAGGAATCACGCAGCTCAGCAGGCCCTGATCACGTGACTCTGCAGGCACTGATCACGTGGCTGATCAAGTCCAGATCACGTGACTGAGCATGCACTGATCACGTGGCTATCATGCACTGATGACGTGACTGCGCATGCACTGATGACGTGGCTGATCGGGCACTGATCACATGGCTCATCATGCACTGATCACGTGTTTATCAGGCAATGATCAGTGACTGACAGGCGCTGATCATGGGACTGTGCACGCACTGATCACGTGGCTATCATGCACTGATCACGTGACTGCGCATGCACTGATGACGTGGCTGTTCGGGCACTGATCACGTGTTTATCAGGCAGTGATCAGTGACTGACAGGCGCTGATCAGGGGACTGTGCACGCACTGATCAGGTGGCTGATCAGGAACTGACCACCTGACCGCGCATGCAGTGATCACGTGGCTGGTCGTTCACTGATCACGTGTTTATCATACGGTGATCACGTGACTGAGAGGCGCTGATCACGTGACTGTGCCGTCAGTGATCACGTGGCTGAGCAGGCACTGATATCGTGACTGAGCATGCACTGATCATGTGCCGGGAGCCGGGGAGGCATTCCACTCTGGACAAAGGTCATGAGGAAGGAGGCTCGGCATACGCAAATGCGGGATCGAGCCTCAGGAGTCCACCCGGATATTCTCGAGCATCTCCCCCCAAAAAAACCGGAGTCTGCCTACTGTATTGCTTTGTGCTCTCACCTCTGATTTCACTGGGGGCTGTCCCCCACCACCATCTCGCTCTCTCTGTCAAAGAGTTAACTTACAGCTCCAATTCATAAAGTTCCTTGTCATTCTTCCCTTTAACTTCCAGCTGAGTCTCCATCTGGAGCGCGGAACCCACCACGCTTACTAATTATGCCTGGGCTGCTAAGACCCACTCGAGAAGGTGTCTAGGGTGAGGCACCTTTCGCTATTCGAGAGGGCGCCTGCGGCCTACGTAAGTGGTGCAAACTTCTTGTCTTGAAGTTTGATTGGTCTTCCGCGTAAACCAAGCTACTCAGTCTCTTTTCTCCACCGAATTTTCCTACTGAGCTCTCCTCATACTATTATTCTTGACATCTCTGATTAGCATATAAATAGTCGCCTAGGCCATCTCTCCTTCGAATACCCTGGATCAGTTGGGGCTGGTCCCCGGCAGGTGGCGACCGAACAGGGACCTCAGGAGGCAATACTCAAAGAGCTGAGCAGACACGAACCACGCAATCAGCAGGCAATAAGCATGGAGCTCAGCAGTGACGAATCATGCTGCTCAACTGGCAATAATCAAGCACGTGACCAGGCAGGAATCACGCAGCTCAGCTGGCAATTGTCAAGCAGATGAGCCGACAGGAATCACGCAGCTCAGCTGGCAATTGTCATGCAGATGAGCCGGCAGGAATCACGCAGCTCAGCAGGCCCTGATCACGTGACTCTGCAGGCACTGATCACGTGGCTGATCAAGTCCAGATCACGTGACTGAGCATGCACTGATCACGTGGCTATCATGCACATGACGTGACTGCGCATGCACTGATGACGTGGCTGCACTGATCACATGGCTCATCATGCACTGATCACGTGTTTATCAGGCAGTGATCAGTGACTGACAGGCGCTGATCAGGGGACTGTGCACGCACTGATCAGGTGGCTGATCAGGAACTGACCACCTGACCGCGCATGCAGTGATCACGTGGCTGGTCGTTCACTGATCACGTGTTTATCATACGGTGATCACGTGACTGAGAGGCGCTGATCACGTGACTGTGCCGTCAGTGATCACGTGGCTGAGCAGGCACTGATATCGTGACTGAGCATGCACTGATCATGTGCCGGGAGCCGGGGAGGCATTCCACTCTGGACAAAGGTCATGAGGAAGGAGGCTCGGCATACGCAAATGCGGGATCGAGCCTCAGGAGTCCACCCGGATATTCTCGAGCATCTCCCCCCAAAAAAACCGGAGTCTGCCTACTGTATTGCTTTGTGCTCTCACCTCTGATTTCACTGGGGGCTGTCCCCCACCACCATCTCGCTCTCTCTGTCAAAGAGTTAACTTACAGCTCCAATTCATAAAGTTCCTTGTCATTCTTCCCTTTAACTTCCAGCTGAGTCTCCATCTGGAGCGCGGAACCCACCACGCTTACTAATTATGCCTGGGCTGCTAAGACCCACTCGAGAAGGTGTCTAGGGTGAGGCACCTTTCGCTATTCGAGAGGGCGCCTGCGGCCTACGTAAGTGGTGCAAACTTCTTGTCTTGAAGTTTGATTGGTCTTCCGCGTAAACCAAGCTACTCAGTCTCTTTTCTCCACCGAATTTTCCTACTGAGCTCTCCTCATACTATTATTCTTGACATCTCTGATTAGCATATAAATAGTCGCCTAGGCCATCTCTCCTTCGAATACCCTGGATCAGTTGGGGCTGGTCCCCGGCAGGTGGCGACCGAACAGGGACCTCAGGAGGCAATACTCAAAGAGCTGAGCAGACACGAACCACGCAATCAGCAGGCAATAAGCATGGAGCTCAGCAGTGACGAATCATGCTGCTCAACTGGCAATAATCAAGCACGTGACCAGGCAGGAATCACGCAGCTCAGCTGGCAATTGTCAAGCAGATGAGCCGACAGGAATCACGCAGCTCAGCTGGCAATTGTCATGCAGATGAGCCGGCAGGAATCACGCAGCTCAGCAGGCCCTGATCACGTGACTCTGCAGGCACTGATCACGTGGCTGATCAAGTCCAGATCACGTGACTGAGCATGCACTGATCACGTGGCTATCATGCACTGATGACGTGACTGCGCATGCACTGATGACGTGGCTGATCGGGCACTGATCACATGGCTCATCATGCACTGATCACGTGTTTATCAGGCAATGATCAGTGACTGACAGGCGCTGATCATGGGACTGTGCACGCACTGATCACGTGGCTATCATGCACTGATCACGTGACTGCGCATGCACTGATGACGTGGCTGTTCGGGCACTGATCACGTGTTTATCAGGCAGTGATCAGTGACTGACAGGCGCTGATCAGGGGACTGTGCACGCACTGATCAGGTGGCTGATCAGGAACTGACCACCTGACCGCGCATGCAGTGATCACGTGGCTGGTCGTTCACTGATCACGTGTTTATCATACGGTGATCACGTGACTGAGAGGCGCTGATCACGTGACTGTGCCGTCAGTGATCACGTGGCTGAGCAGGCACTGATATCGTGACTGAGCATGCACTGATCATGTGCCGGGAGCCGGGGAGGCATTCCACTCTGGACAAAGGTCATGAGGAAGGAGGCTCGGCATACGCAAATGCGGGATCGAGCCTCAGGAGTCCACCCGGATATTCTCGAGCATCTCCCCCCAAAAAAACCGGAGTCTGCCTACTGTATTGCTTTGTGCTCTCACCTCTGATTTCACTGGGGGCTGTCCCCCACCACCATCTCGCTCTCTCTGTCAAAGAGTTAACTTACAGCTCCAATTCATAAAGTTCCTTGTCATTCTTCCCTTTAACTTCCAGCTGAGTCTCCATCTGGAGCGCGGAACCCACCACGCTTACTAATTATGCCTGGGCTGCTAAGACCCACTCGAGAAGGTGTCTAGGGTGAGGCACCTTTCGCTATTCGAGAGGGCGCCTGCGGCCTACGTAAGTGGTGCAAACTTCTTGTCTTGAAGTTTGATTGGTCTTCCGCGTAAACCAAGCTACTCAGTCTCTTTTCTCCACCGAATTTTCCTACTGAGCTCTCCTCATACTATTATTCTTGACATCTCTGATTAGCATATAAATAGTCGCCTAGGCCATCTCTCCTTCGAATACCCTGGATCAGTTGGGGCTGGTCCCCGGCAGGTGGCGACCGAACAGGGACCTCAGGAGGCAATACTCAAAGAGCTGAGCAGACACGAACCACGCAATCAGCAGGCAATAAGCATGGAGCTCAGCAGTGACGAATCATGCTGCTCAACTGGCAATAATCAAGCACGTGACCAGGCAGGAATCACGCAGCTCAGCTGGCAATTGTCAAGCAGATGAGCCGACAGGAATCACGCAGCTCAGCTGGCAATTGTCATGCAGATGAGCCGGCAGGAATCACGCAGCTCAGCAGGCCCTGATCACGTGACTCTGCAGGCACTGATCACGTGGCTGATCAAGTCCAGATCACGTGACTGAGCATGCACTGATCACGTGGCTATCATGCACTGATGACGTGACTGCGCATGCACTGATGACGTGGCTGATCGGGCACTGATCACATGGCTCATCATGCACTGATCACGTGTTTATCAGGCAATGATCAGTGACTGACAGGCGCTGATCATGGGACTGTGCACGCACTGATCACGTGGCTATCATGCACTGATCACGTGACTGCGCATGCACTGATGACGTGGCTGTTCGGGCACTGATCACGTGTTTATCAGGCAGTGATCAGTGACTGACAGGCGCTGATCAGGGGACTGTGCACGCACTGATCAGGTGGCTGATCAGGAACTGACCACCTGACCGCGCATGCAGTGATCACGTGGCTGGTCGTTCACTGATCACGTGTTTATCATACGGTGATCACGTGACTGAGAGGCGCTGATCACGTGACTGTGCCGTCAGTGATCACGTGGCTGAGCAGGCACTGATATCGTGACTGAGCATGCACTGATCATGTGCCGGGAGCCGGGGAGGCATTCCACTCTGGACAAAGGTCATGAGGAAGGAGGCTCGGCATACGCAAATGCGGGATCGAGCCTCAGGAGTCCACCCGGATATTCTCGAGCATCTCCCCCAAAAAAACCGGAGTCTGCCTACTGTATTGCTTTGTGCTCTCACCTCTGATTTCACTGGGGGCTGTCCCCCACCACCATCTCGCTCTCTCTGTCAAAGAGTTAACTTACAGCTCCAATTCATAAAGTTCCTTGTCATTCTTCCCTTTAACTTCCAGCTGAGTCTCCATCTGGAGCGCGGAACCCACCACGCTTACTAATTATGCCTGGGCTGCTAAGACCCACTCGAGAAGGTGTCTAGGGTGAGGCACCTTTCGCTATTCGAGAGGGCGCCTGCGGCCTACGTAAGTGGTGCAAACTTCTTGTCTTGAAGTTTGATTGGTCTTCCGCGTAAACCAAGCTACTCAGTCTCTTTTCTCCACCGAATTTTCCTACTGAGCTCTCCTCATACTATTATTCTTGACATCTCTGATTAGCATATAAATAGTCGCCTAGGCCATCTCTCCTTCGAATACCCTGGATCAGTTGGGGCTGGTCCCCGGCAGGTGGCGACCGAACAGGGACCTCAGGAGGCAATACTCAAAGAGCTGAGCAGACACGAACCACGCAATCAGCAGGCAATAAGCATGGAGCTCAGCAGTGACGAATCATGCTGCTCAACTGGCAATAATCAAGCACGTGACCAGGCAGGAATCACGCAGCTCAGCTGGCAATTGTCAAGCAGATGAGCCGACAGGAATCACGCAGCTCAGCTGGCAATTGTCATGCAGATGAGCCGGCAGGAATCACGCAGCTCAGCAGGCCCTGATCACGTGACTCTGCAGGCACTGATCACGTGGCTGATCAAGTCCACTGATCACGTGACTGCGCATGCACTGATGACGTGGCTGTTCGGGCACTGATCACGTGTTTATCAGGCAGTGATCAGTGACTGACAGGCGCTGATCAGGGGACTGTGCACGCACTGATCAGGTGGCTGATCAGGAACTGACCACCTGACCGCGCATGCAGTGATCACGTGGCTGGTCGTTCACTGATCACGTGTTTATCATACGGTGATCACGTGACTGAGAGGCGCTGATCACGTGACTGTGCCGTCAGTGATCACGTGGCTGAGCAGGCACTGATATCGTGACTGAGCATGCACTGATCATGTGCCGGGAGCCGGGGAGGCATTCCACTCTGGACAAAGGTCATGAGGAAGGAGGCTCGGCATACGCAAATGCGGGATCGAGCCTCAGGAGTCCACCCGGATATTCTCGAGCATCTCCCCCCAAAAAAACCGGAGTCTGCCTACTGTATTGCTTTGTGCTCTCACCTCTGATTTCACTGGGGGCTGTCCCCCACCACCATCTCGCTCTCTCTGTCAAAGAGTTAACTTACAGCTCCAATTCATAAAGTTCCTTGTCATTCTTCCCTTTAACTTCCAGCTGAGTCTCCATCTGGAGCGCGGAACCCACCACGCTTACTAATTATGCCTGGGCTGCTAAGACCCACTCGAGAAGGTGTCTAGGGTGAGGCACCTTTCGCTATTCGAGAGGGCGCCTGCGGCCTACGTAAGTGGTGCAAACTTCTTGTCTTGAAGTTTGATTGGTCTTCCGCGTAAACCAAGCTACTCAGTCTCTTTTCTCCACCGAATTTTCCTACTGAGCTCTCCTCATACTATTATTCTTGACATCTCTGATTAGCATATAAATAGTCGCCTAGGCCATCTCTCCTTCGAATACCCTGGATCAGTTGGGGCTGGTCCCCGGCAGGTGGCGACCGAACAGGGACCTCAGGAGGCAATACTCAAAGAGCTGAGCAGACACGAACCACGCAATCAGCAGGCAATAAGCATGGAGCTCAGCAGTGACGAATCATGCTGCTCAACTGGCAATAATCAAGCACGTGACCAGGCAGGAATCACGCAGCTCAGCTGGCAATTGTCAAGCAGATGAGCCGACAGGAATCACGCAGCTCAGCTGGCAATTGTCATGCAGATGAGCCGGCAGGAATCACGCAGCTCAGCAGGCCCTGATCACGTGACTCTGCAGGCACTGATCACGTGGCTGATCAAGTCCAGATCACGTGACTGAGCATGCACTGATCACGTGGCTATCATGCACTGATGACGTGACTGCGCATGCACTGATGACGTGGCTGATCGGGCACTGATCACATGGCTCATCATGCACTGATCACGTGTTTATCAGGCAATGATCAGTGACTGACAGGCGCTGATCATGGGACTGTGCACGCACTGATCACGTGGCTATCATGCACTGATCACGTGACTGCGCATGCACTGATGACGTGGCTGTTCGGGCACTGATCACGTGTTTATCAGGCAGTGATCAGTGACTGACAGGCGCTGATCAGGGGACTGTGCACGCACTGATCAGGTGGCTGATCAGGAACTGACCACCTGACCGCGCATGCAGTGATCACGTGGCTGGTCGTTCACTGATCACGTGTTTATCATACGGTGATCACGTGACTGAGAGGCGCTGATCACGTGACTGTGCCGTCAGTGATCACGTGGCTGAGCAGGCACTGATATCGTGACTGAGCATGCACTGATCATGTGCCGGGAGCCGGGGAGGCATTCCACTCTGGACAAAGGTCATGAGGAAGGAGGCTCGGCATACGCAAATGCGGGATCGAGCCTCAGGAGTCCACCCGGATATTCTCGAGCATCTCCCCCAAAAAAACCGGAGTCTGCCTACTGTATTGCTTTGTGCTCTCACCTCTGATTTCACTGGGGGCTGTCCCCCACCACCATCTCGCTCTCTCTGTCAAAGAGTTAACTTACAGCTCCAATTCATAAAGTTCCTTGTCATTCTTCCCTTTAACTTCCAGCTGAGTCTCCATCTGGAGCGCGGAACCCACCACGCTTACTAATTATGCCTGGGCTGCTAAGACCCACTCGAGAAGGTGTCTAGGGTGAGGCACCTTTCGCTATTCGAGAGGGCGCCTGCGGCCTACGTAAGTGGTGCAAACTTCTTGTCTTGAAGTTTGATTGGTCTTCCGCGTAAACCAAGCTACTCAGTCTCTTTTCTCCACCGAATTTTCCTACTGAGCTCTCCTCATACTATTATTCTTGACATCTCTGATTAGCATATAAATAGTCGCCTAGGCCATCTCTCCTTCGAATACCCTGGATCAGTTGGGGCTGGTCCCCGGCAGGTGGCGACCGAACAGGGACCTCAGGAGGCAATACTCAAAGAGCTGAGCAGACACGAACCACGCAATCAGCAGGCAATAAGCATGGAGCTCAGCAGTGACGAATCATGCTGCTCAACTGGCAATAATCAAGCACGTGACCAGGCAGGAATCACGCAGCTCAGCTGGCAATTGTCAAGCAGATGAGCCGACAGGAATCACGCAGCTCAGCTGGCAATTGTCATGCAGATGAGCCGGCAGGAATCACGCAGCTCAGCAGGCCCTGATCACGTGACTCTGCAGGCACTGATCACTCGTGCGCTGATCATCACTGTGCACGCACTGATCACGTGCACTGCGCATGCACTGATGACGTGGCTGTTCGGGCACTGATCACGTGTTTATCAGGCAGTGATCAGTGACTGACAGGCGCTGATCAGGGGACTGTGCACGCACTGATCAGGTGGCTGATCAGGAACTGACCACCTGACCGCGCATGCAGTGATCACGTGGCTGGTCGTTCACTGATCACGTGTTTATCATACGGTGATCACGTGACTGAGAGGCGCTGATCACGTGACTGTGCCGTCAGTGATCACGTGGCTGAGCAGGCACTGATATCGTGACTGAGCATGCACTGATCATGTGCCGGGAGCCGGGGAGGCATTCCACTCTGGACAAAGGTCATGAGGAAGGAGGCTCGGCATACGCAAATGCGGGATCGAGCCTCAGGAGTCCACCCGGATATTCTCGAGCATCTCCCCCCAAAAAAACCGGAGTCTGCCTACTGTATTGCTTTGTGCTCTCACCTCTGATTTCACTGGGGGCTGTCCCCCACCACCATCTCGCTCTCTCTGTCAAAGAGTTAACTTACAGCTCCAATTCATAAAGTTCCTTGTCATTCTTCCCTTTAACTTCCAGCTGAGTCTCCATCTGGAGCGCGGAACCCACCACGCTTACTAATTATGCCTGGGCTGCTAAGACCCACTCGAGAAGGTGTCTAGGGTGAGGCACCTTTCGCTATTCGAGAGGGCGCCTGCGGCCTACGTAAGTGGTGCAAACTTCTTGTCTTGAAGTTTGATTGGTCTTCCGCGTAAACCAAGCTACTCAGTCTCTTTTCTCCACCGAATTTTCCTACTGAGCTCTCCTCATACTATTATTCTTGACATCTCTGATTAGCATATAAATAGTCGCCTAGGCCATCTCTCCTTCGAATACCCTGGATCAGTTGGGGCTGGTCCCCGGCAGGTGGCGACCGAACAGGGACCTCAGGAGGCAATACTCAAAGAGCTGAGCAGACACGAACCACGCAATCAGCAGGCAATAAGCATGGAGCTCAGCAGTGACGAATCATGCTGCTCAACTGGCAATAATCAAGCACGTGACCAGGCAGGAATCACGCAGCTCAGCTGGCAATTGTCAAGCAGATGAGCCGACAGGAATCACGCAGCTCAGCTGGCAATTGTCATGCAGATGAGCCGGCAGGAATCACGCAGCTCAGCAGGCCCTGATCACGTGACTCTGCAGGCACTGATCACGTGGCTGATCAAGTCCAGATCACGTGACTGAGCATGCACTGATCACGTGGCTATCATGCACTGATGACGTGACTGCGCATGCACTGATGACGTGGCTGATCGGGCACTGATCACATGGCTCATCATGCACTGATCACGTGTTTATCAGGCAATGATCAGTGACTGACAGGCGCTGATCATGGGACTGTGCACGCACTGATCACGTGGCTATCATGCACTGATCACGTGACTGCGCATGCACTGATGACGTGGCTGTTCGGGCACTGATCACGTGTTTATCAGGCAGTGATCAGTGACTGACAGGCGCTGATCAGGGGACTGTGCACGCACTGATCAGGTGGCTGATCAGGAACTGACCACCTGACCGCGCATGCAGTGATCACGTGGCTGGTCGTTCACTGATCACGTGTTTATCATACGGTGATCACGTGACTGAGAGGCGCTGATCACGTGACTGTGCCGTCAGTGATCACGTGGCTGAGCAGGCACTGATATCGTGACTGAGCATGCACTGATCATGTGCCGGGAGCCGGGGAGGCATTCCACTCTGGACAAAGGTCATGAGGAAGGAGGCTCGGCATACGCAAATGCGGGATCGAGCCTCAGGAGTCCACCCGGATATTCTCGAGCATCTCCCCCCAAAAAAACCGGAGTCTGCCTACTGTATTGCTTTGTGCTCTCACCTCTGATTTCACTGGGGGCTGTCCCCCACCACCATCTCGCTCTCTCTGTCAAAGAGTTAACTTACAGCTCCAATTCATAAAGTTCCTTGTCATTCTTCCCTTTAACTTCCAGCTGAGTCTCCATCTGGAGCGCGGAACCCACCACGCTTACTAATTATGCCTGGGCTGCTAAGACCCACTCGAGAAGGTGTCTAGGGTGAGGCACCTTTCGCTATTCGAGAGGGCGCCTGCGGCCTACGTAAGTGGTGCAAACTTCTTGTCTTGAAGTTTGATTGGTCTTCCGCGTAAACCAAGCTACTCAGTCTCTTTTCTCCACCGAATTTTCCTACTGAGCTCTCCTCATACTATTATTCTTGACATCTCTGATTAGCATATAAATAGTCGCCTAGGCCATCTCTCCTTCGAATACCCTGGATCAGTTGGGGCTGGTCCCCGGCAGGTGGCGACCGAACAGGGACCTCAGGAGGCAATACTCAAAGAGCTGAGCAGACACGAACCACGCAATCAGCAGGCAATAAGCATGGAGCTCAGCAGTGACGAATCATGCTGCTCAACTGGCAATAATCAAGCACGTGACCAGGCAGGAATCACGCAGCTCAGCTGGCAATTGTCAAGCAGATGAGCCGACAGGAATCACGCAGCTCAGCTGGCAATTGTCATGCAGATGAGCCGGCAGGAATCACGCAGCTCAGCAGGCCCTGATCACGTGACTCTGCAGGCACTGATCACGTGGCTGATCAAGTCCAGATCACGTGACTGAGCATGCACTGATCACGTGGCTATCATGCACTGATGACGTGACTGCGCATGCACTGATGACGTGGCTGATCGGGCACTGATCACATGGCTCATCATGCACTGATCACGTGTTTATCAGGCAATGATCAGTGACTGACAGGCGCTGATCATGGGACTGTGCACGCACTGATCACGTGGCTATCATGCACTGATCACGTGACTGCGCATGCACTGATGACGTGGCTGTTCGGGCACTGATCACGTGTTTATCAGGCAGTGATCAGTGACTGACAGGCGCTGATCAGGGGACTGTGCACGCACTGATCAGGTGGCTGATCAGGAACTGACCACCTGACCGCGCATGCAGTGATCACGTGGCTGGTCGTTCACTGATCACGTGTTTATCATACGGTGATCACGTGACTGAGAGGCGCTGATCACGTGACTGTGCCGTCAGTGATCACGTGGCTGAGCAGGCACTGATATCGTGACTGAGCATGCACTGATCATGTGCCGGGAGCCGGGGAGGCATTCCACTCTGGACAAAGGTCATGAGGAAGGAGGCTCGGCATACGCAAATGCGGGATCGAGCCTCAGGAGTCCACCCGGATATTCTCGAGCATCTCCCCCCAAAAAAACCGGAGTCTGCCTACTGTATTGCTTTGTGCTCTCACCTCTGATTTCACTGGGGGCTGTCCCCCACCACCATCTCGCTCTCTCTGTCAAAGAGTTAACTTACAGCTCCAATTCATAAAGTTCCTTGTCATTCTTCCCTTTAACTTCCAGCTGAGTCTCCATCTGGAGCGCGGAACCCACCACGCTTACTAATTATGCCTGGGCTGCTAAGACCCACTCGAGAAGGTGTCTAGGGTGAGGCACCTTTCGCTATTCGAGAGGGCGCCTGCGGCCTACGTAAGTGGTGCAAACTTCTTGTCTTGAAGTTTGATTGGTCTTCCGCGTAAACCAAGCTACTCAGTCTCTTTTCTCCACCGAATTTTCCTACTGAGCTCTCCTCATACTATTATTCTTGACATCTCTGATTAGCATATAAATAGTCGCCTAGGCCATCTCTCCTTCGAATACCCTGGATCAGTTGGGGCTGGTCCCCGGCAGGTGGCGACCGAACAGGGACCTCAGGAGGCAATACTCAAAGAGCTGAGCAGACACGAACCACGCAATCAGCAGGCAATAAGCATGGAGCTCAGCAGTGACGAATCATGCTGCTCAACTGGCAATAATCAAGCACGTGACCAGGCAGGAATCACGCAGCTCAGCTGGCAATTGTCAAGCAGATGAGCCGACAGGAATCACGCAGCTCAGCTGGCAATTGTCATGCAGATGAGCCGGCAGGAATCACGCAGCTCAGCAGGCCCTGATCACGTGACTCTGCAGGCACTGATCACGTGGCTGATCAAGTCCAGATCACGTGACTGAGCATGCACTGATCACGTGGCTATCATGCACTGATGACGTGACTGCGCATGCACTGATGACGTGGCTGATCGGGCACTGATCACATGGCTCATCATGCACTGATCACGTGTTTATCAGGCAATGATCAGTGACTGACAGGCGCTGATCATGGGACTGTGCACGCACTGATCACGTGGCTATCATGCACTGATCACGTGACTGCGCATGCACTGATGACGTGGCTGTTCGGGCACTGATCACGTGTTTATCAGGCAGTGATCAGTGACTGACAGGCGCTGATCAGGGGACTGTGCACGCACTGATCAGGTGGCTGATCAGGAACTGACCACCTGACCGCGCATGCAGTGATCACGTGGCTGGTCGTTCACTGATCACGTGTTTATCATACGGTGATCACGTGACTGAGAGGCGCTGATCACGTGACTGTGCCGTCAGTGATCACGTGGCTGAGCAGGCACTGATATCGTGACTGAGCATGCACTGATCATGTGCCGGGAGCCGGGGAGGCATTCCACTCTGGACAAAGGTCATGAGGAAGGAGGCTCGGCATACGCAAATGCGGGATCGAGCCTCAGGAGTCCACCCGGATATTCTCGAGCATCTCCCCCAAAAAAACCGGAGTCTGCCTACTGTATTGCTTTGTGCTCTCACCTCTGATTTCACTGGGGGCTGTCCCCCACCACCATCTCGCTCTCTCTGTCAAAGAGTTAACTTACAGCTCCAATTCATAAAGTTCCTTGTCATTCTTCCCTTTAACTTCCAGCTGAGTCTCCATCTGGAGCGCGGAACCCACCACGCTTACTAATTATGCCTGGGCTGCTAAGACCCACTCGAGAAGGTGTCTAGGGTGAGGCACCTTTCGCTATTCGAGAGGGCGCCTGCGGCCTACGTAAGTGGTGCAAACTTCTTGTCTTGAAGTTTGATTGGTCTTCCGCGTAAACCAAGCTACTCAGTCTCTTTTCTCCACCGAATTTTCCTACTGAGCTCTCCTCATACTATTATTCTTGACATCTCTGATTAGCATATAAATAGTCGCCTAGGCCATCTCTCCTTCGAATACCCTGGATCAGTTGGGGCTGGTCCCCGGCAGGTGGCGACCGAACAGGGACCTCAGGAGGCAATACTCAAAGAGCTGAGCAGACACGAACCACGCAATCAGCAGGCAATAAGCATGGAGCTCAGCAGTGACGAATCATGCTGCTCAACTGGCAATAATCAAGCACGTGACCAGGCAGGAATCACGCAGCTCAGCTGGCAATTGTCAAGCAGATGAGCCGACAGGAATCACGCAGCTCAGCTGGCAATTGTCATGCAGATGAGCCGGCAGGAATCACGCAGCTCAGCAGGCCCTGATCACGTGACTCTGCAGGCACTGATCACGTGGCTGATCATGCACTGATCACGTGACTGCGCATGCACTGATGACGTGGCTGTTCGGGCACTGATCACGTGTTTATCAGGCAGTGATCAGTGACTGACAGGCGCTGATCAGGGGACTGTGCACGCACTGATCAGGTGGCTGATCAGGAACTGACCACCTGACCGCGCATGCAGTGATCACGTGGCTGGTCGTTCACTGATCACGTGTTTATCATACGGTGATCACGTGACTGAGAGGCGCTGATCACGTGACTGTGCCGTCAGTGATCACGTGGCTGAGCAGGCACTGATATCGTGACTGAGCATGCACTGATCATGTGCCGGGAGCCGGGGAGGCATTCCACTCTGGACAAAGGTCATGAGGAAGGAGGCTCGGCATACGCAAATGCGGGATCGAGCCTCAGGAGTCCACCCGGATATTCTCGAGCATCTCCCCCCAAAAAAACCGGAGTCTGCCTACTGTATTGCTTTGTGCTCTCACCTCTGATTTCACTGGGGGCTGTCCCCCACCACCATCTCGCTCTCTCTGTCAAAGAGTTAACTTACAGCTCCAATTCATAAAGTTCCTTGTCATTCTTCCCTTTAACTTCCAGCTGAGTCTCCATCTGGAGCGCGGAACCCACCACGCTTACTAATTATGCCTGGGCTGCTAAGACCCACTCGAGAAGGTGTCTAGGGTGAGGCACCTTTCGCTATTCGAGAGGGCGCCTGCGGCCTACGTAAGTGGTGCAAACTTCTTGTCTTGAAGTTTGATTGGTCTTCCGCGTAAACCAAGCTACTCAGTCTCTTTTCTCCACCGAATTTTCCTACTGAGCTCTCCTCATACTATTATTCTTGACATCTCTGATTAGCATATAAATAGTCGCCTAGGCCATCTCTCCTTCGAATACCCTGGATCAGTTGGGGCTGGTCCCCGGCAGGTGGCGACCGAACAGGGACCTCAGGAGGCAATACTCAAAGAGCTGAGCAGACACGAACCACGCAATCAGCAGGCAATAAGCATGGAGCTCAGCAGTGACGAATCATGCTGCTCAACTGGCAATAATCAAGCACGTGACCAGGCAGGAATCACGCAGCTCAGCTGGCAATTGTCAAGCAGATGAGCCGACAGGAATCACGCAGCTCAGCTGGCAATTGTCATGCAGATGAGCCGGCAGGAATCACGCAGCTCAGCAGGCCCTGATCACGTGACTCTGCAGGCACTGATCACGTGGCTGATCAAGTCCAGATCACGTGACTGAGCATGCACTGATCACGTGGCTATCATGCACTGATGACGTGACTGCGCATGCACTGATGACGTGGCTGATCGGGCACTGATCACATGGCTCATCATGCACTGATCACGTGTTTATCAGGCAATGATCAGTGACTGACAGGCGCTGATCATGGGACTGTGCACGCACTGATCACGTGGCTATCATGCACTGATCACGTGACTGCGCATGCACTGATGACGTGGCTGTTCGGGCACTGATCACGTGTTTATCAGGCAGTGATCAGTGACTGACAGGCGCTGATCAGGGGACTGTGCACGCACTGATCAGGTGGCTGATCAGGAACTGACCACCTGACCGCGCATGCAGTGATCACGTGGCTGGTCGTTCACTGATCACGTGTTTATCATACGGTGATCACGTGACTGAGAGGCGCTGATCACGTGACTGTGCCGTCAGTGATCACGTGGCTGAGCAGGCACTGATATCGTGACTGAGCATGCACTGATCATGTGCCGGGAGCCGGGGAGGCATTCCACTCTGGACAAAGGTCATGAGGAAGGAGGCTCGGCATACGCAAATGCGGGATCGAGCCTCAGGAGTCCACCCGGATATTCTCGAGCATCTCCCCCAAAAAAACCGGAGTCTGCCTACTGTATTGCTTTGTGCTCTCACCTCTGATTTCACTGGGGGCTGTCCCCCACCACCATCTCGCTCTCTCTGTCAAAGAGTTAACTTACAGCTCCAATTCATAAAGTTCCTTGTCATTCTTCCCTTTAACTTCCAGCTGAGTCTCCATCTGGAGCGCGGAACCCACCACGCTTACTAATTATGCCTGGGCTGCTAAGACCCACTCGAGAAGGTGTCTAGGGTGAGGCACCTTTCGCTATTCGAGAGGGCGCCTGCGGCCTACGTAAGTGGTGCAAACTTCTTGTCTTGAAGTTTGATTGGTCTTCCGCGTAAACCAAGCTACTCAGTCTCTTTTCTCCACCGAATTTTCCTACTGAGCTCTCCTCATACTATTATTCTTGACATCTCTGATTAGCATATAAATAGTCGCCTAGGCCATCTCTCCTTCGAATACCCTGGATCAGTTGGGGCTGGTCCCCGGCAGGTGGCGACCGAACAGGGACCTCAGGAGGCAATACTCAAAGAGCTGAGCAGACACGAACCACGCAATCAGCAGGCAATAAGCATGGAGCTCAGCAGTGACGAATCATGCTGCTCAACTGGCAATAATCAAGCACGTGACCAGGCAGGAATCACGCAGCTCAGCTGGCAATTGTCAAGCAGATGAGCCGACAGGAATCACGCAGCTCAGCTGGCAATTGTCATGCAGATGAGCCGGCAGGAATCACGCAGCTCAGCAGGCCCTGATCACGTGACTCTGCAGGCACTGATCACGTGGCTGATCAAGTCCAGATCACGTGACTGAGCATGCACTGATCACGTGGCTATCATGCACTGATGACGTGACTGCGCATGCACTGATGACGTGGCTGATCGGGCACTGATCACATGGCTCATCATGCACTGATCACGTGTTTATCAGGCAATGATCAGTGACTGACAGGCGCTGATCATGGGACTGTGCACGCACTGATCACGTGGCTATCATGCACTGATCACGTGACTGCGCATGCACTGATGACGTGGCTGTTCGGGCACTGATCACGTGTTTATCAGGCAGTGATCAGTGACTGACAGGCGCTGATCAGGGGACTGTGCACGCACTGATCAGGTGGCTGATCAGGAACTGACCACCTGACCGCGCATGCAGTGATCACGTGGCTGGTCGTTCACTGATCACGTGTTTATCATACGGTGATCACGTGACTGAGAGGCGCTGATCACGTGACTGTGCCGTCAGTGATCACGTGGCTGAGCAGGCACTGATATCGTGACTGAGCATGCACTGATCATGTGCCGGGAGCCGGGGAGGCATTCCACTCTGGACAAAGGTCATGAGGAAGGAGGCTCGGCATACGCAAATGCGGGATCGAGCCTCAGGAGTCCACCCGGATATTCTCGAGCATCTCCCCCCAAAAAAACCGGAGTCTGCCTACTGTATTGCTTTGTGCTCTCACCTCTGATTTCACTGGGGGCTGTCCCCCACCACCATCTCGCTCTCTCTGTCAAAGAGTTAACTTACAGCTCCAATTCATAAAGTTCCTTGTCATTCTTCCCTTTAACTTCCAGCTGAGTCTCCATCTGGAGCGCGGAACCCACCACGCTTACTAATTATGCCTGGGCTGCTAAGACCCACTCGAGAAGGTGTCTAGGGTGAGGCACCTTTCGCTATTCGAGAGGGCGCCTGCGGCCTACGTAAGTGGTGCAAACTTCTTGTCTTGAAGTTTGATTGGTCTTCCGCGTAAACCAAGCTACTCAGTCTCTTTTCTCCACCGAATTTTCCTACTGAGCTCTCCTCATACTATTATTCTTGACATCTCTGATTAGCATATAAATAGTCGCCTAGGCCATCTCTCCTTCGAATACCCTGGATCAGTTGGGGCTGGTCCCCGGCAGGTGGCGACCGAACAGGGACCTCAGGAGGCAATACTCAAAGAGCTGAGCAGACACGAACCACGCAATCAGCAGGCAATAAGCATGGAGCTCAGCAGTGACGAATCATGCTGCTCAACTGGCAATAATCAAGCACGTGACCAGGCAGGAATCACGCAGCTCAGCTGGCAATTGTCAAGCAGATGAGCCGACAGGAATCACGCAGCTCAGCTGGCAATTGTCATGCAGATGAGCCGGCAGGAATCACGCAGCTCAGCAGGCCCTGATCACGTGACTCTGCAGGCACTGATCACGTGGCTGATCAAGTCCAGATCACGTGACTGAGCATGCACTGATCACGTGGCTATCATGCACTGATGACGTGACTGCGCATGCACTGATGACGTGGCTGATCGGGCACTGATCACATGGCTCATCATGCACTGATCACGTGTTTATCAGGCAATGATCAGTGACTGACAGGCGCTGATCATGGGACTGTGCACGCACTGATCACGTGGCTATCATGCACTGATCACGTGACTGCGCATGCACTGATGACGTGGCTGTTCGGGCACTGATCACGTGTTTATCAGGCAGTGATCAGTGACTGACAGGCGCTGATCAGGGGACTGTGCACGCACTGATCAGGTGGCTGATCAGGAACTGACCACCTGACCGCGCATGCAGTGATCACGTGGCTGGTCGTTCACTGATCACGTGTTTATCATACGGTGATCACGTGACTGAGAGGCGCTGATCACGTGACTGTGCCGTCAGTGATCACGTGGCTGAGCAGGCACTGATATCGTGACTGAGCATGCACTGATCATGTGCCGGGAGCCGGGGAGGCATTCCACTCTGGACAAAGGTCATGAGGAAGGAGGCTCGGCATACGCAAATGCGGGATCGAGCCTCAGGAGTCCACCCGGATATTCTCGAGCATCTCCCCCCAAAAAAACCGGAGTCTGCCTACTGTATTGCTTTGTGCTCTCACCTCTGATTTCACTGGGGGCTGTCCCCCACCACCATCTCGCTCTCTCTGTCAAAGAGTTAACTTACAGCTCCAATTCATAAAGTTCCTTGTCATTCTTCCCTTTAACTTCCAGCTGAGTCTCCATCTGGAGCGCGGAACCCACCACGCTTACTAATTATGCCTGGGCTGCTAAGACCCACTCGAGAAGGTGTCTAGGGTGAGGCACCTTTCGCTATTCGAGAGGGCGCCTGCGGCCTACGTAAGTGGTGCAAACTTCTTGTCTTGAAGTTTGATTGGTCTTCCGCGTAAACCAAGCTACTCAGTCTCTTTTCTCCACCGAATTTTCCTACTGAGCTCTCCTCATACTATTATTCTTGACATCTCTGATTAGCATATAAATAGTCGCCTAGGCCATCTCTCCTTCGAATACCCTGGATCAGTTGGGGCTGGTCCCCGGCAGGTGGCGACCGAACAGGGACCTCAGGAGGCAATACTCAAAGAGCTGAGCAGACACGAACCACGCAATCAGCAGGCAATAAGCATGGAGCTCAGCAGTGACGAATCATGCTGCTCAACTGGCAATAATCAAGCACGTGACCAGGCAGGAATCACGCAGCTCAGCTGGCAATTGTGATCATCAGCAGATGGCAATTGTCATGCAGATGAGCCGGCAGGAATCACGCAGCTCAGCAGGCCCTGATCACGTGACTCTGCAGGCACTGATCACGTGGCTGATCAAGTCCAGATCACGTGACTGAGCATGCACTGATCACGTGGCTATCATGCACTGATGACGTGACTGCGCATGCACTGATGACGTGGCTGATCGGGCACTGATCACATGGCTCATCATGCACTGATCACGTGTTTATCAGGCAATGATCAGTGACTGACAGGCGCTGATCATGGGACTGTGCACGCACTGATCACGTGGCTATCATGCACTGATCACGTGACTGCGCATGCACTGATGACGTGGCTGTTCGGGCACTGATCACGTGTTTATCAGGCAGTGATCAGTGACTGACAGGCGCTGATCAGGGGACTGTGCACGCACTGATCAGGTGGCTGATCAGGAACTGACCACCTGACCGCGCATGCAGTGATCACGTGGCTGGTCGTTCACTGATCACGTGTTTATCATACGGTGATCACGTGACTGAGAGGCGCTGATCACGTGACTGTGCCGTCAGTGATCACGTGGCTGAGCAGGCACTGATATCGTGACTGAGCATGCACTGATCATGTGCCGGGAGCCGGGGAGGCATTCCACTCTGGACAAAGGTCATGAGGAAGGAGGCTCGGCATACGCAAATGCGGGATCGAGCCTCAGGAGTCCACCCGGATATTCTCGAGCATCTCCCCCCAAAAAAACCGGAGTCTGCCTACTGTATTGCTTTGTGCTCTCACCTCTGATTTCACTGGGGGCTGTCCCCCACCACCATCTCGCTCTCTCTGTCAAAGAGTTAACTTACAGCTCCAATTCATAAAGTTCCTTGTCATTCTTCCCTTTAACTTCCAGCTGAGTCTCCATCTGGAGCGCGGAACCCACCACGCTTACTAATTATGCCTGGGCTGCTAAGACCCACTCGAGAAGGTGTCTAGGGTGAGGCACCTTTCGCTATTCGAGAGGGCGCCTGCGGCCTACGTAAGTGGTGCAAACTTCTTGTCTTGAAGTTTGATTGGTCTTCCGCGTAAACCAAGCTACTCAGTCTCTTTTCTCCACCGAATTTTCCTACTGAGCTCTCCTCATACTATTATTCTTGACATCTCTGATTAGCATATAAATAGTCGCCTAGGCCATCTCTCCTTCGAATACCCTGGATCAGTTGGGGCTGGTCCCCGGCAGGTGGCGACCGAACAGGGACCTCAGGAGGCAATACTCAAAGAGCTGAGCAGACACGAACCACGCAATCAGCAGGCAATAAGCATGGAGCTCAGCAGTGACGAATCATGCTGCTCAACTGGCAATAATCAAGCACGTGACCAGGCAGGAATCACGCAGCTCAGCTGGCAATTGTCAAGCAGATGAGCCGACAGGAATCACGCAGCTCAGCTGGCAATTGTCATGCAGATGAGCCGGCAGGAATCACGCAGCTCAGCAGGCCCTGATCACGTGACTCTGCAGGCACTGATCACGTGGCTGATCAAGTCCAGATCACGTGACTGAGCATGCACTGATCACGTGGCTATCATGCACTGATGACGTGACTGCGCATGCACTGATGACGTGGCTGATCGGGCACTGATCACATGGCTCATCATGCACTGATCACGTGTTTATCAGGCAATGATCAGTGACTGACAGGCGCTGATCATGGGACTGTGCACGCACTGATCACGTGGCTATCATGCACTGATCACGTGACTGCGCATGCACTGATGACGTGGCTGTTCGGGCACTGATCACGTGTTTATCAGGCAGTGATCAGTGACTGACAGGCGCTGATCAGGGGACTGTGCACGCACTGATCAGGTGGCTGATCAGGAACTGACCACCTGACCGCGCATGCAGTGATCACGTGGCTGGTCGTTCACTGATCACGTGTTTATCATACGGTGATCACGTGACTGAGAGGCGCTGATCACGTGACTGTGCCGTCAGTGATCACGTGGCTGAGCAGGCACTGATATCGTGACTGAGCATGCACTGATCATGTGCCGGGAGCCGGGGAGGCATTCCACTCTGGACAAAGGTCATGAGGAAGGAGGCTCGGCATACGCAAATGCGGGATCGAGCCTCAGGAGTCCACCCGGATATTCTCGAGCATCTCCCCCCAAAAAAACCGGAGTCTGCCTACTGTATTGCTTTGTGCTCTCACCTCTGATTTCACTGGGGGCTGTCCCCCACCACCATCTCGCTCTCTCTGTCAAAGAGTTAACTTACAGCTCCAATTCATAAAGTTCCTTGTCATTCTTCCCTTTAACTTCCAGCTGAGTCTCCATCTGGAGCGCGGAACCCACCACGCTTACTAATTATGCCTGGGCTGCTAAGACCCACTCGAGAAGGTGTCTAGGGTGAGGCACCTTTCGCTATTCGAGAGGGCGCCTGCGGCCTACGTAAGTGGTGCAAACTTCTTGTCTTGAAGTTTGATTGGTCTTCCGCGTAAACCAAGCTACTCAGTCTCTTTTCTCCACCGAATTTTCCTACTGAGCTCTCCTCATACTATTATTCTTGACATCTCTGATTAGCATATAAATAGTCGCCTAGGCCATCTCTCCTTCGAATACCCTGGATCAGTTGGGGCTGGTCCCCGGCAGGTGGCGACCGAACAGGGACCTCAGGAGGCAATACTCAAAGAGCTGAGCAGACACGAACCACGCAATCAGCAGGCAATAAGCATGGAGCTCAGCAGTGACGAATCATGCTGCTCAACTGGCAATAATCAAGCACGTGACCAGGCAGGAATCACGCAGCTCAGCTGGCAATTGTCAAGCAGATGAGCCGACAGGAATCACGCAGCTCAGCTGGCAATTGTCATGCAGATGAGCCGGCAGGAATCACGCAGCTCAGCAGGCCCTGATCACGTGACTCTGCAGGCACTGATCACGTGGCTGATCAAGTCCAGATCACGTGACTGAGCATGCACTGATCACGTGGCTATCATGCACTGATGACGTGACTGCGCATGCACTGATGACGTGGCTGATCGGGCACTGATCACATGGCTCATCATGCACTGATCACGTGTTTATCAGGCAATGATCAGTGACTGACAGGCGCTGATCATGGGACTGTGCACGCACTGATCACGTGGCTATCATGCACTGATCACGTGACTGCATGCACTGATGATGCACTGATCACGTGACGATGGCTGTGATCGGGCACTGATCACGTGTTTATCAGGCAGTGATCAGTGACTGACAGGCGCTGATCAGGGGACTGTGCACGCACTGATCAGGTGGCTGATCAGGAACTGACCACCTGACCGCGCATGCAGTGATCACGTGGCTGGTCGTTCACTGATCACGTGTTTATCATACGGTGATCACGTGACTGAGAGGCGCTGATCACGTGACTGTGCCGTCAGTGATCACGTGGCTGAGCAGGCACTGATATCGTGACTGAGCATGCACTGATCATGTGCCGGGAGCCGGGGAGGCATTCCACTCTGGACAAAGGTCATGAGGAAGGAGGCTCGGCATACGCAAATGCGGGATCGAGCCTCAGGAGTCCACCCGGATATTCTCGAGCATCTCCCCCCAAAAAAACCAGAGTCTGCCTACTGTATTGCTTTGTGCTCTCACCTCTGATTTCACTGGGGGCTGTCCCCCACCACCATCTCGCTCTCTCTGTCAAAGAGTTAACTTACAGCTCCAATTCATAAAGTTCCTTGTCATTCTTCCCTTTAACTTCCAGCTGAGTCTCCATCTGGAGCGCGGAACCCACCACGCTTACTAATTATGCCTGGGCTGCTAAGACCCACTCGAGAAGGTGTCTAGGGTGAGGCACCTTTCGCTATTCGAGAGGGCGCCTGCGGCCTACGTAAGTGGTGCAAACTTCTTGTCTTGAAGTTTGATTGGTCTTCCGCGTAAACCAAGCTACTCAGTCTCTTTTCTCCACCGAATTTTCCTACTGAGCTCTCCTCATACTATTATTCTTGACATCTCTGATTAGCATATAAATAGTCGCCTAGGCCATCTCTCCTTCGAATACCCTGGATCAGTTGGGGCTGGTCCCCGGCAGGTGGCGACCGAACAGGGACCTCAGGAGGCAATACTCAAAGAGCTGAGCAGACACGAACCACGCAATCAGCAGGCAATAAGCATGGAGCTCAGCAGTGACGAATCATGCTGCTCAACTGGCAATAATCAAGCACGTGACCAGGCAGGAATCACGCAGCTCAGCTGGCAATTGTCAAGCAGATGAGCCGACAGGAATCACGCAGCTCAGCTGGCAATTGTCATGCAGATGAGCCGGCAGGAATCACGCAGCTCAGCAGGCCCTGATCACGTGACTCTGCAGGCACTGATCACGTGGCTGATCAAGTCCAGATCACGTGACTGAGCATGCACTGATCACGTGGCTATCATGCACTGATCACGTGACTGCGCATGCACTGATGACGTGGCTGATCGGCACTGATCACATGGCTCATCATGCACTGATCACGTGGCTGATCACAATGATCAGTGACTGATCATGCACTGATCACGTGGCTGTCATGCACTGATCACGTGGCTATCATGCACTGATCACGTGACTATCATGCACTGATCACGTGGCTGATCATGCACTGATCACGTGCTATCATGCACTGATCAGTGACTGATCATGCACTGATCACGTGACTGATCATGCACTGATCACGTGGCTGATCATGCACTGATCACGTGGCTGATCACACTGTGATCACGTGACTGATCATGCACTGATCACGTGACTATCATGCAGTGATCACGTGGCTATCATGCACTGATCACGTGATACATGCACTGATCACGTGGCTGATCACACACGTATCACGTGACTGATCATGCACTGATCACGTGGCTATCATGCACTGATCACGTGGCTATCATGCACTGATCACGTGGCTGATCATGCAATGATCACGGAGCTGCCATGCACTGGTCACGTGACTGATCATGCACTGATCAGGTAATTGATCATGCACTGATCATGTGACTGATCATGCACTGATCACGTAACTGATCATGCGATCACGTGACTGATCATGCACTGATCACGTGGCTATCATGCACTGCTCACGTGGCTGATCATGCAATGATCACGCAGCTACCATGTACTTGTCACATGACTGATCATGCACTGATCACATAATTGATCATGCACTGATCACCTGGCTTATCATGCATTGATCATGTGACTGATCATGTGCTGATCATGTTTGGTGTCACACACTGATCATGTGCCTCAGGAGGCAATGAACAAAGAGCTGAGTAGGCACGAATCAGTCAGCAGGCAATAATCATGGAGCTCAGCAGTGAGAAATCATGCTGCTCAGCTGGCAATAATCAAGCAGTGAGCAGGCAGGAATCACGCAGCACAGCTGGCAATTGTCAAGCAGATGACAGGCAGGAATCACGCAGCTCAGCTGGCAATTGTCAAGCAGATGAGCAGACAGTAATCACGCAGCTCAGCAGGCCCTGATCACGTGACTGAGCATGCACTGATCACGTGGCTGATCAACACCTGATCACGTGACTGATCATGCACTGATCACGTGGCTGATCATGCACTGATCACGTGGCTATCATGCACTGATCACGTGGCTGATCATGCACTGATCACGTGGCTGATCATGCACTGATCACGTGGCTGATCATGCACTGATCACGTGACTGATCATGCACTGATCACGTGACTGATCATGCACTGATCACGTGGCTATCATGCACTGATCACGTGGCTGATCATGCACTGATCACGCAGCTACCATGCACTGATCACATGACTGATCAGGCACTGATCACGTGACTGATCATGCAGTGATCACGTGGCTATCATGCACTACTCACGTGGCTGATCATGCAATGATCATGTAGCTACCATGTACAGGTCACGTGAATGATCATACACCCATCAGGTGACTGATCATGCACTGATCACGTGGCTATCATGCACTGATCACGTGACTGATCATGCACTGATCACGTCTATATCATGCACTGATCACATGACTGCCTGTGCACTGATCACGTGGATGATCATACACTAATCTTGTGACAGATCATGCACTGATCACGTGGCTGATCATGCACTGATACCGTGACTGAGCATGGACTGATCACATGACTATCATGTAGTGATCACGTGACTTAATGGCGCTGATCATGTGACTGATCATGCGCTGATCATGTTTGCTATCATACACTGATCATGTGCCTCTGGAGGCAATAAACAAAGAGCTGAGTAGGCACGAATCAAACAGTCAGCAGGCAATAATCATGGAACTCAGGTGTGAGGAATCATGCTGCTCAGCTGGCAATAATCAAGCAGCTGAGCAGGCAGGAATTACGCAGCACAGCTGGCAATTGTCAAGCAGATGACAGGCAGGAATCGTGCAGCTCAGCTGGCAATTGTCAAGCAGATGAGCAGACAGTAATCACGCAGCTCAGCAGGCCCAGATCACGTGACTGAGCATGCACTGTTCACGTGGCTGATCATACACTGATCACGTGATGATCATGCACTGATCACTTGGATATCATGCACTGATCACGTGGCTGATCATACACTGTTCACGTGTCTGACCATGCACTGATCACGTGGCTGATCATGCACTGCTCACGTAACTGATCATGCACTGATCACGTGGCTATCATGCACTGATCACGTGGCTGATCATGCACGATCACGTAGCAACCACTGATCACGTGACTGATCATGCACTGATCACGTAATTGATCATGCACTGATCACGTGGCTCATCATGCACTGATCACGTGGCTGATCACACATGATCACGTGACTGACATGCACTGATCACGTGGCTCTCATGCACTGATCACGTGGCTATCATGCACTGATCACGTGGCTGACATGCACTGATCACGTGACTGATCATGCACTGATCACGTGGCTGATCATGCACTGATCACGTGACTGATCATGCACTGATCACGTGTCTGATCATGCACTGATCACGTGGCTATCATGCACTGATCACGTGGCTGATCATGCCATGATCACGCAGCTACCATGTACTGGTCACATGACTGATCATGCACTGATCACGTGACTGATCATGCACTGATCACGTGGCTGATCATGCACTATCACGTGGCTGATCATGCACTGATCACGGGACTGATCATGCACTGATCACGTCTATATCATGCACTGATCACATGACTGCCCATGCACTGATCACGTGGATGATCATACACTAATCTTGTGACAGATCATGCACTGATCACGTGGCTGATCATGCACTGATACCGTGACTGAGCATGGACTGATCACATGACTATCATGTAGTGATCACGTGACTTAATGGCGCTGATCATGTGACTGATCATGCACTGATCATGTTTGCTATCATACACTGATCATGTGCCTCTGGAGGCAATAAACAAAGAGCTGAGTAGGCACGAATCAAACAGTCAGCAGGCAATAATCATGGAACTCAGGTGTGAGGAATCATGCTGCTCAGCTGGCAATAATCAAGCAGCTGAGCAGGCAGGAATTACGCAGCACAGCTGGCAATTGTCAAGCAGATGACAGGCAGGAATCGTGCAGCTCAGCTGGCAATTGTCAAGCAGATGAGCAGACAGTAATCACGCAGCTCAGCAGGCCCAGATCACGTGACTGAGCATGCACTGTTCACGTGGCTGATCATACACTGATCACGTGATGATCATGCACTGATCACTTGGATATCATGCACTGATCACGTGGCTGATCATACACTGTTCACGTGTCTGACCATGCACTGATCACGTGGCTGATCATACACTGCTCACGTAACTGATCATGCACTGATCACGTGGCTATCATGCACTGATCACGTGGCTGAACATGCACTGTTCACGTGGCTGATCACACACCTGTCACGTGACATATCATGCACTGATCACGTGGCACTCATGCACTGATCACGTGGCTGATCATACTCTGCTCACGTAACTCATGCACACATCACGTGGCTATCATGCACACGTGGCTCATCATGGAATGATCACGTAGCAACCATATACTGGTCACGTGACTGATCATGCACTGATCACGTAAATGATCATGCACTGATCACGTGACTGATCATGCACTGATCACGTGACTGATCATGCACTGATCACGTGGCTATCATGCACTGATCACGTGGCTGATCATGCACTGATCACGTAGCAACCATGTACTGGTCACGTGACTGATCATGCACTGATCACGTAATTGATCATGCACTGATCACGTGGCTCATCATGCACTGATCACGTGGCTGATCACACATGATCACGTGACTGATCATGCACTGATCCCGTGGCTCTCATGCACTGATCACGTGACTGATCATGCAGTGATCACGTGGCTATCATGCACTACTCACGTGGCTGATCATGCAATGATCATGTAGCTACCATGTACAGGTCACGTGAATGATCATACACCCATCAGGTGACTGATCATGCACTGATCACGTGGCTATCATGCACGGATCACGAGACTGATCATGCACTGATCACGTCTATATCATGCACTGATCACATGACTGCCTGTGCACTGATCACGTGGATGATCATACACTAATCTTGTGACAGATCATGCACTGATCACGTGGCTGATCATGCACTGATACCGTGACTGAGCATGGACTGATCACATGACTATCATGTAGTGATCACGTGACTTAATGGCGCTGATCATGTGACTGATCATGCGCTGATCATGTTTGCTATCATACACTGATCATGTGCCTCTGGAGGCAATAAACAAAGAGCTGAGTAGGCACGAATCAAACAGTCAGCAGGCAATAATCATGGAACTCAGGTGTGAGGAATCATGCTGCTCAGCTGGCAATAATCAAGCAGCTGAGCAGGCAGGAATTACGCAGCACAGCTGGCAATTGTCAAGCAGATGACAGGCAGGAATCGTGCAGCTCAGCTGGCAATTGTCAAGCAGATGAGCAGACAGTAATCACGCAGCTCAGCAGGCCCAGATCACGTGACTGAGCATGCACTGTTCACGTGGCTGATCATACACTGATCACGTGATGATCATGCACTGATCACTTGGATATCATGCACTGATCACGTGGCTGATCATACACTGTTCACGTGTCTGACCATGCACTGATCACGTGGCTGATCATACACTGCTCACGTAACTGATCATGCACTGATCACGTGGCTATCATGCACTGATCACGTGGCTGAACATGCACTGTTCACGTGGCTGATCACACACCTGTCACGTGACATATCATGCACTGATCACGTGGCACTCATGCACTGATCACGTGGCTGATCATACTCTGCTCACGTAACTCATGCACACATCACGTGGCTATCATGCACTGCTCACGTGGCTCGTCATGGAATGATCACGTAGCAACCATATACTGGTCACGTGACTGATCATGCAAAGATCACGTAAATGATCATGCACTGATCACGTGACTGATCATGTACTGATCACGTGACTGATCATGCACTGATCACGTGGCTATCATGCTCTGCTCACGTGGCTGATCATGCAATGATCACGTAGCAACCATGTACTGGTCACGTGACTGATCATGCACTGATCACGTAATTGATCCTGCACTGATCACGTGGCTCATCATGCACTGATCACGTGGCTGATCACACATGTATCACGTGACTGATCATGCACTGATCACGTGGCTCTCATGCACTGATCACGTGGCTGTCATGCACTGATCACGTGGATATCATGCACTGATCACGTGGCTGATCACACACGTATCACATGACTGATCATGCACTGATCACGTGGCTATCATGCACTGATCACGTGGCTATCATGCACTGATCACGTGGCTGATCAGGCAATGATCACGTAGCTACCATGTACTGGACACGTGACTGATCATGCACTGATCACGTAATTGATCATGCACTGATAATGTGGCTGATCATGCACTGATCACGTGGCTGATCATGCACTGATCACGTGACTGATCATGCACTGATCACGTGACTGATCATGCACTGATCACGTGGCTATCATGCACTGATCACTTGGCTGGACATACACTGATCACGTGCCTGATCATGCACTGATCACATGCTGATCATGCACTGATCACGTGGCTGTCATGCACTACTCACGTGGCTGATCTGGCAATGATCACGTAGCTACCATGTACTGGTCACGTGAATGATCATACACCCATCAGGTGACTGATCATGCACTGATCACGTGGCTATCATGCACTGATCACGAGACTGATCATGCACTGATCACGTCTATATCATGCACTGATCACATGACTGCCCGTGCACTGATCACGTGGATGATCATACACTAATCTTGTGACAGATCATGCACTGATCACGTGGCTGATCATGCACTGATACCGTGACTGAGCATGGACTGATCACATGACTATCATGTAGTGATCACGTGACTTAATGGCGCTGATCATGTGACTGATCATGCGCTGATCATGTTTGCTATCATACACTGATCATGTGCCTCTGGAGGCAATAAACAAAGAGCTGAGTAGGCATGAATCAAACAGTCAGCAGGCAATAATCATGGAACTCAGGTGTGAGGAATCATGCTGCTCAGCTGGCAATAATCAAGCAGCTGAGCAGGCAGGAATTACGCAGCACAGCTGGCAATTGTCAAGCAGATGACAGGCAGGAATCGTGCAGCTCAGCTGGCAATTGTCAAGCAGATGAGCAGACAGTAATCACGCAGCTCAGCAGGCCCTGATCACGTGACTGAGCATGCACTGTTCACGTGGCTGATCATACACTGATCACGTGATGATCATGCACTGATCACTTGGATATCATGCACTGATCACGTGGCTGATCATACACTGTTCACGTGTCTGACCATGCACTGATCACGTGGCTGATCATACACTGCTCACGTAACTGATCATGCACTGATCACGTGGCTATCATGCACTGATCACGTGGCTGATCATGCACGATCACGTAGCAACCATGTACTGGTCACGTGACTGATCATGCACTGATCACGTAATTGATCATGCACTGATCACGTGGCTCATCATGCACTGATCACGTGGCTGATCACACATGATCACGTGACTGACATGCACTGATCACGTGGCTATCATGCACTGATCACGTGGCTATCATGCACTGATCACGTGGCTGACATACACTGATCACGTGCCTGATCATGCACTGATCACGTGGCTGATCATGCACTGATCACGTGACTGATCATGCACTGATCACGTGTCTGATCATGCACTGATCACGTGGCTATCATGCACTGCTCACGTGGCTGATCATGCCATGATCACGCAGCTACCATGTACTGGTCACATGACTGATCATGCACTGATCACGTGACTGATCATGCACTGATCACGTGGCTGATCATGCACTATCACGTGGCTGATCATGCAATGATCACGAGACTGATCATGCACTGATCACGTCTATATCATGCACTGATCACATGACTGCCCATGCACTGATCACGTGGATGATCATACACTAATCTTGTGACAGATCATGCACTGATCACGTGGCTGATCATGCACTGATACCGTGACTGAGCATGGACTGATCACATGACTATCATGTAGTGATCACGTGACTTAATGGCACTGATCATGTGACTGATCATGCGCTGATCATGTTTGCTATCATACACTGATCATGTGCCTCTGGAGGCAATAAACAAAGAGCTGAGTAGGCACGAATCAAACAGTCAGCAGGCAATAATCATGGAACACAGGTGTGAGGAATCATGCTGCTCAGCTGGCAATAATCAAGCAGCTGAGCAGGCAGGAATCGTGCAGCTCAGCTGGCAATTGTCAAGCAGATGAGCAGACAGTAATCACGCAGCTCAGCAGGCCCAGATCACGTGACTGAGCATGCACTGTTCACGTGGCTGATCATACACTGATCACGTGATGATCATGCACTGATCACTTGGATATCATGCACTGATCACGTGGCTGATCATACACTGTTCACGTGTCTGACCATGCACTGATCACGTGGCTGATCATACACTGCTCACGTAACTGATCATGCACTGATCACGTGGCTATCATGCACTGATCACGTGGCTGAACATGCACTGTTCACGTGGCTGATCACACACCTGTCACGTGACATATCATGCACTGATCACGTGGCACTCATGCACTGATCACGTGGCTGATCATACTCTGCTCACGTAACTGATCATGCACACATCACGTGGCTATCATGCACTGCTCACGTGGCTGATCATGGAATGATCACGTAGCTACCATATACTGGTCACGTGACTGATCATGCACAGATCACGTAAATGATCATGCACTGTTCACGTGACTGATCATGTACTGATCACGTGACTGATCATGCACTGATCACGTGGCTATCATGCTCTGCTCACGTGGCTGATCATGCAATGATCACGTAGCAACCATGTACTTGTCACGTGACTGATCATGCACTGATCACGTAATTGATCCTGCACTGATCACGTGGCTCATCATGCACTGATCACGTGGCTGATCACACATGTATCACGTGACTGATCATGCACTGATCACGTGGCTATCATGCACTGATCACGTGGCTATCATGCACTGATCACGTGGCTGATCATGCAATGATCACGTAGCTACCATGTACTGGTCACGTGACTGATCATGCACTGATCACGTAATTGATCATGCACTGATCACGTGGCTCATCATGCACTGATCCGTGGCTGATCACACTGATCACGTGACTGATCATGCACTGATCACGTAAATGATCATGCACTGATCACGTGGCTATCATGCACTGATCACGTGGATATCATGCACTGATCACGTGGCTGATCACACACGTATCACGTGACTGATCATGCACTGATCACGTGGCTATCATGCACTGATCACGTGGCTATCATGCACTGATCACGTGGCTGATCATGCAATGATCACGGAGCTGCCATGCACTGGTCACGTGACTGATCATGCACTGATCAGGTAATTGATCATGCACTGATCATGTGGCTGATCATGCACTGATCACGTAACTGATCATGCACTGATCACGTGACTGATCATGCACTGATCACGTGGCTATCATGCACTGCTCACGTGGCTGATCATGCAATGATCACGCAGCTACCATGTACTTGTCACATGACTGATCATGCACTGATCACATAATTGATCATGCACTGATCACGTGGCTTATCATGCACTGATCATGTGACTGATCATGTGCTGATCATGTTTGGTGTCACACACTGATCATGTGCCTATGGAGGCAATGAACATAGAGCTGAGTAGGCAGGAATCAGTCAGCAGGCTATAATCATGGAACTCACCTCTGAGAAATCATGCTGCTGAGCTGGCAATAATCAAGTAGATGAGCAGGCAGGAATTACGCAGCACAGGTGGCAATTGTCAAGCAGCTGACAGGCAGGAATCGTGCAGCTCAGCTGGCAATTGTCAAGCAGATGAGCAGACAGTAATCACGCAGCTCAGCAGGCCCTGATCACGTGACTGAGCATGCACTGATCACGTGGCTGATCACACACTGATCACATGACTGATCATGCACTGATCACGTGACTGATCATGCACTGATCACGTGGCTATCATGCACTGATCACGTGGCTGACATACACTGATCACGTGCCTGATCATGCACTGATCACGTGGCTGATCATGCACTGATCACGTGACTGATCATGCACTGATCACGTGTCTGATCATGCACTGATCACGTGGCTATCATGCACTGCTCACGTGGCTGATCATGCCATGATCACGCAGCTACCATGTACTGGTCACATGACTGATCATGCACTGATCACGTGACTGATCATGCAGTGATCACGTGGCTATCATGCACTACTCACGTGGCTGATCATGCAATGATCATGTAGCTACCATGTACAGGTCACGTGAATGATCATACACCCATCAGGTGACTGATCATGCACTGATCACGTGGCTATCATGCACTGATCACGAGACTGATCATGCACTGATCACGTCTATATCATGCACTGATCACATGACTGCCTGTGCACTGATCACGTGGATGATCATACACTAATCTTGTGACAGATCATGCACTGATCACGTGGCTGATCATGCACTGATACCGTGACTGAGCATGGACTGATCACATGACTATCATGTAGTGATCACGTGACTTAATGGCGCTGATCATGTGACTGATCATGCGCTGATCATGTTTGCTATCATACACTGATCATGTGCCTCTGGAGGCAATAAACAAAGAGCTGAGTAGGCACGAATCAAACAGTCAGCAGGCAATAATCATGGAACTCAGGTGTGAGGAATCATGCTGCTCAGCTGGCAATAATCAAGCAGCTGAGCAGGCAGGAATTACGCAGCACAGCTGGCAATTGTCAAGCAGATGACAGGCAGGAATCGTGCAGCTCAGCTGGCAATTGTCAAGCAGATGAGCAGACAGTAATCACGCAGCTCAGCAGGCCCAGATCACGTGACTGAGCATGCACTGTTCACGTGGCTGATCATACACTGATCACGTGATGATCATGCACTGATCACTTGGATATCATGCACTGATCACGTGGCTGATCATACACTGTTCACGTGTCTGACCATGCACTGATCACGTGGCTGATCATACACTGCTCACGTAACTGATCATGCACTGATCACGTGGCTATCATGCACTGATCACGTGGCTGATCATGCACTGATCACGTAGCAACCATGCACTGATCACGTGACTGATCATGCACTGATCACGTAATTGATCATGCACTGATCACGTGGCTCATCATGCACTGATCACGTGGCTGATCACACATGATCACGTGACTGATCATGCACTGATCACGTGGCTATCATGCACTGATCACGTGGCTATCATGCACTGATCACGTGGCTGACATGCACTGATCACGTGCCTGATCATGCACTGATCACGTGGCTGATCATGCACTGATCACGTGACTGATCATGCACTGATCACGTGTCTGATCATGCACTGATCACGTGGCTATCATGCACTGCTCACGTGGCTGATCATGCCATGATCACGCAGCTACCATGTACTGGTCACATGACTGATCATGCACTGATCACGTGACTGATCATGCACTGATCACGTGGCGATCATGCACTATCACGTGGCTGATCATGCACTGATCACGAGACTGATCATGCACTGATCACGTCTATATCATGCACTGATCACATGACTGCCCATGCACTGATCACGTGGATGATCATACACTAATCTTGTGACAGATCATGCACTGATCACGTGGCTGATCATGCACTGATACCGTGACTGAGCATGGACTGATCACATGACTATCATGTAGTGATCACGTGACTTAATGGCACTGATCATGTGACTGATCATGCGCTGATCATGTTTGCTATCATACACTGATCATGTGCCTCTGGAGGCAATAAACAAAGAGCTGAGTAGGCACGAATCAAACAGTCAGCAGGCAATAATCATGGAACACAGGTGTGAGGAATCATGCTGCTCAGCTGGCAATAATCAAGCAGCTGAGCAGGCAGGAATCGTGCAGCTCAGCTGGCAATTGTCAAGCAGATGAGCAGACAGTAATCACGCAGCTCAGCAGGCCCAGATCACGTGACTGAGCATGCACTGTTCACGTGGCTGATCATACACTGATCACGTGATGATCATGCACTGATCACTTGGATATCATGCACTGATCACGTGGCTGATCATACACTGTTCACGTGTCTGACCATGCACTGATCACGTGGCTGATCATACACTGCTCACGTAACTGATCATGCACTGATCACGTGGCTATCATGCACTGATCACGTGGCTGAACATGCACTGTTCACGTGGCTGATCACACACCTGTCACGTGACATATCATGCACTGATCACGTGGCACTCATGCACTGATCACGTGGCTGATCATACTCTGCTCACGTAACTGATCATGCACACATCACGTGGCTATCATGCACTGCTCACGTGGCTCGTCATGGAATGATCACGTAGCTACCATATACTGGTCACGTGACTGATCATGCACAGATCACGTAAATGATCATGCACTGTTCACGTGACTGATCATGTACTGATCACGTGACTGATCATGCACTGATCACGTGGCTATCATGCTCTGCTCACGTGGCTGATCATGCAATGATCACGTAGCAACCATGTACTGGTCACGTGACTGATCATGCACTGATCACGTAATTGATCATGCACTGATCACGTGGCTCATCATGCACTGATCACGTGGCTGATCACACATGTATCACGTGACTGATCATGCACTGATCACGTGGCTATCATGCACTGATCACGTGGCTATCATGCACTGATCACGTGGCTGATCATGCACTGATCACGTAGCTACCATGTACTGATCACGTGACTGATCATGCACTGATCACGTAATTGATCATGCACTGATCACGTGGCATCATGCACTGATCACGTGGCTGATCACACTGATCACGTGACTGATCATGCACTGATCACGTGACTGATCATGCACTGATCACGTGGCTATCATGCACTGATCACGTGGCTATCATGCACTGATCACGTGGCTGATCACACACGATCACGTGACTGATCATGCACTGATCACGTGGCTATCATGCACTGATCACGTGGCTATCATGCACTGATCACGTGGCTGATCATGCAATGATCACGAGCTGCCATGCACTGGTCACGTGACTGATCATGCACTGATCACGTAATTGATCATGCACTGATCACGTGACTGATCATGCACTGATCACGTGACTGATCATGCACTGATCACGTGACTGATCATGCACTGATCACGTGGCTATCATGCACTGATCACGTGGCTGATCATGCACTGATCACGCAGCTACCATGTACTGTCACATGACTGATCATGCACTGATCACATAATTGATCATGCACTGATCACGTGGCTTATCATGCACTGATCATGTGACTGATCATGTGCTGATCATGTTTGGTGTCACACTGATCATGTGCCTCTGGAGGCAATGAACAAAGAGCTGAGTAGGCAGGAATCAGTCAGCAGGCAATAATCATGGAACTCACCTCTGAGAAATCATGCTGCTCAGCTGGCAATAATCAAGCAGCTGAGCAGGCAGGAATTACGCAGCACAGCTGGCAATTGTCAAGCAGATGACAGGCAGGAATCGTGCAGCTCAGCTGGCAATTGTCAAGCAGATGAGCAGACAGTAATCACGCAGCTCAGCAGGCCCTGATCACGTGACTGAGCATGCACTGTTCACGTGGCTGATCATACACTGATCACGTGATGATCATGCACTGATCACGTGGATATCATGCACTGATCACGTGGCTGATCATACACTGATCACGTGTCTGACCATGCACTGATCACGTGGCTGATCATGCACTGATCACGTAACTGATCATGCACTGATCACGTGGCTATCATGCACTGATCACGTGGCTGATCATGCACGATCACGTAGCAACCATGTACTGGTCACGTGACTGATCATGCACTGATCACGTAATTGATCATGCACTGATCACGTGGCTCATCATGCACTGATCACGTGGCTGATCACACATGATCACGTGACTGATCATGCACTGATCACGTGGCTATCATGCACTGATCACGTGGCTATCATGCACTGATCACGTGGCTGATCATGCACTGATCACGTGCCTGATCATGCACTGATCACGTGGCTGATCATGCACTGATCACGTGACTGATCATGCACTGATCACGTGACTGATCATGCACTGATCACGTGGCTATCATGCACTGCTCACGTGGCTGATCATGCCATGATCACGCAGCTACCATGTACTGGTCACATGACTGATCATGCACTGATCACGTGACTGATCATGCACTGATCACGTGGCGATCATGCACTGATCACGTGGCTGATCATGCACTGATCACGAGACTGATCATGCACTGATCACGTCTATATCATGCACTGATCACATGACTGCCCATGCACTGATCACGTGGATGATCATACACTAATCTTGTGACAGATCATGCACTGATCACGTGGCTGATCATGCACTGATACCGTGACTGAGCATGGACTGATCACATGACTATCATGTAGTGATCACGTGACTTAATGGCACTGATCATGTGACTGATCATGCGCTGATCATGTTTGCTATCATACACTGATCATGTGCCTCTGGAGGCAATAAACAAAGAGCTGAGTAGGCACGAATCAAACAGTCAGCAGGCAATAATCATGGAACTCAGGTGTGAGGAATCATGCTGCTCAGCTGGCAATAATCAAGCAGCTGAGCAGGCAGGAATCGTGCAGCTCAGCTGGCAATTGTCAAGCAGATGAGCAGACAGTAATCACGCAGCTCAGCAGGCCCAGATCACGTGACTGAGCATGCACTGTTCACGTGGCTGATCATACACTGATCACGTGATGATCATGCACTGATCACTTGGATATCATGCACTGATCACGTGGCTGATCATACACTGTTCACGTGTCTGACCATGCACTGATCACGTGGCTGATCATACACTGCTCACGTAACTGATCATGCACTGATCACGTGGCTATCATGCACTGATCACGTGGCTGAACATGCACTGTTCACGTGGCTGATCACACACCTGTCACGTGACATATCATGCACTGATCACGTGGCACTCATGCACTGATCACGTGGCTGATCATACTCTGCTCACGTAACTGATCATGCACACATCACGTGGCTATCATGCACTGCTCACGTGGCTGATCATGGAATGATCACGTAGCTACCATATACTGGTCACGTGACTGATCATGCACAGATCACGTAAATGATCATGCACTGTTCACGTGACTGATCATGTACTGATCACGTGACTGATCATGCACTGATCACGTGGCTATCATGCTCTGCTCACGTGGCTGATCATGCAATGATCACGTAGCAACCATGTACTGGTCACGTGACTGATCATGCACTGATCACGTAATTGATCCTGCACTGATCACGTGGCTCATCATGCACTGATCACGTGGCTGATCACACATGTATCACGTGACTGATCATGCACTGATCACGTGGCTATCATGCACTGATCACGTGGCTATCATGCACTGATCACGTGGCTGATCATGCAATGATCACGTAGCTATCATGTACTGGTCACGTGACTGATCATGCACTGATCACGTAATTGATCATGCACTGATCACGTGGCTCATCATGCACTGATCACGTGGCTGATCACACTGATCACGTGACTGATCATGCACTGATCACGTGACTGATCATGCACTGATCACGTGGCTATCATGCACTGATCACGTGGATATCATGCACTGATCACGTGGCTGATCACACACGATCACGTGACTGATCATGCACTGATCACGTGGCTATCATGCACTGATCACGTGGCTATCATGCACTGATCACGTGGCTGATCATGCAATGATCACGGAGCTGCCATGCACTGGTCACGTGACTGATCATGCACTGATCACGTAATTGATCATGCACTGATCACGTGACTGATCATGCACTGATCACGTGACTGATCATGCACTGATCACGTGACTGATCATGCACTGATCACGTGACTGATCATGCACTGATCACGTGGCTATCATGCACTGATCACGTGGCTGATCATGCACTGATCACGCAGCTACCATGCACTGTCACGTGACTGATCATGCACTGATCACATAATTGATCATGCACTGATCACGTGGCTTATCATGCACTGATCATGTGACTGATCATGTGCTGATCATGTTTGGTGTCACACTGATCATGTGCCTATGGAGGCAATGAACATAGAGCTGAGTAGGCAGGAATCAGTCAGCAGGCTATAATCATGGAACTCACCTCTGAGAAATCATGCTGCTGAGCTGGCAATAATCAAGTAGATGAGCAGGCAGGAATTACGCAGCACAGGTGGCAATTGTCAAGCAGCTGACAGGCAGGAATCGTGCAGCTCAGCTGGCAATTGTCAAGCAGATGAGCAGACAGTAATCACGCAGCTCAGCAGGCCCTGATCACGTGACTGAGCATGCACTGATCACGTGGCTGATCACACACTGATCACGTGACTGATCATGCACTGATCACGTGACTGATCATGCACTGATCACGTGGCTATCATGCACTGATCACGTGGCTGACATGCACTGATCACGTGCCTGATCATGCACTGATCACGTGGCTGATCATGCACTGATCACGTGACTGATCATGCACTGATCACGTGTCTGATCATGCACTGATCACGTGGCTATCATGCACTGCTCACGTGGCTGATCATGCCATGATCACGCAGCTACCATGTACTGGTCACATGACTGATCATGCACTGATCACGTGACTGATCATGCACTGATCACGTGGCTATCATGCACTACTCACGTGGCTGATCATGCAATGATCATGTAGCTACCATGTACAGGTCACGTGAATGATCATACACCCATCAGGTGACTGATCATGCACTGATCACGTGGCTATCATGCACTGATCACGAGACTGATCATGCACTGATCACGTCTATATCATGCACTGATCACATGACTGCCATGCACTGATCACGTGGATGATCATACACTAATCTTGTGACAGATCATGCACTGATCACGTGGCTGATCATGCACTGATACCGTGACTGAGCATGGACTGATCACATGACTATCATGTAGTGATCACGTGACTTAATGGCGCTGATCATGTGACTGATCATGCGCTGATCATGTTTGCTATCATACACTGATCATGTGCCTCTGGAGGCAATAAACAAAGAGCTGAGTAGGCACGAATCAAACAGTCAGCAGGCAATAATCATGGAACTCAGGTGTGAGGAATCATGCTGCTCAGCTGGCAATAATCAAGCAGCTGAGCAGGCAGGAATTACGCAGCACAGCTGGCAATTGTCAAGCAGATGACAGGCAGGAATCGTGCAGCTCAGCTGGCAATTGTCAAGCAGATGAGCAGACAGTAATCACGCAGCTCAGCAGGCCCAGATCACGTGACTGAGCATGCACTGTTCACGTGGCTGATCATACACTGATCACGTGATGATCATGCACTGATCACTTGGATATCATGCACTGATCACGTGGCTGATCATACACTGTTCACGTGTCTGACCATGCACTGATCACGTGGCTGATCATACACTGCTCACGTAACTGATCATGCACTGATCACGTGGCTATCATGCACTGATCACGTGGCTGATCATGCACTGATCACGTAGCAACCATGTACTGGTCACGTGACTGATCATGCACTGATCACGTAATTGATCATGCACTGATCACGTGGCTCATCATGCACTGATCACGTGGCTGATCACACATGATCACGTGACTGACATGCACTGATCACGTGGCTATCATGCACTGATCACGTGGCTATCATGCACTGATCACGTGGCTGACATGCACTGATCACGTGACTGATCATGCACTGATCACGTGGCTGATCATGCACTGATCACGTGACTGATCATGCACTGATCACGTGACTGATCATGCACTGATCACGTGGCTATCATGCACTGCTCACGTGGCTGATCATGCCATGATCACGCAGCTACCATGTACTGGTCACATGACTGATCATGCACTGATCACGTGACTGATCATGCACTGATCACGTGGCTGATCATGCACTATCACGTGGCTGATCATGCAATGATCACGAGACTGATCATGCACTGATCACGTCTATATCATGCACTGATCACATGACTGCCCATGCACTGATCACGTGGATGATCATACACTAATCTTGTGACAGATCATGCACTGATCACGTGGCTGATCATGCACTGATACCGTGACTGAGCATGGACTGATCACATGACTATCATGTAGTGATCACGTGACTTAATGGCACTGATCATGTGACTGATCATGCGCTGATCATGTTTGCTATCATACACTGATCATGTGCCTCTGGAGGCAATAAACAAAGAGCTGAGTAGGCACGAATCAAACAGTCAGCAGGCAATAATCATGGAACACAGGTGTGAGGAATCATGCTGCTCAGCTGGCAATAATCAAGCAGCTGAGCAGGCAGGAATCGTGCAGCTCAGCTGGCAATTGTCAAGCAGATGAGCAGACAGTAATCACGCAGCTCAGCAGGCCCAGATCACGTGACTGAGCATGCACTGTTCACGTGGCTGATCATACACTGATCACGTGATGATCATGCACTGATCACTTGGATATCATGCACTGATCACGTGGCTGATCATACACTGTTCACGTGTCTGACCATGCACTGATCACGTGGCTGATCATACACTGCTCACGTAACTGATCATGCACTGATCACGTGGCTATCATGCACTGATCACGTGGCTGAACATGCACTGTTCACGTGGCTGATCACACACCTGTCACGTGACATATCATGCACTGATCACGTGGCACTCATGCACTGATCACGTGGCTGATCATACTCTGCTCACGTAACTGATCATGCACACATCACGTGGCTATCATGCACTGCTCACGTGGCTGATCATGGAATGATCACGTAGCTACCATATACTGGTCACGTGACTGATCATGCACAGATCACGTAAATGATCATGCACTGTTCACGTGACTGATCATGTACTGATCACGTGACTGATCATGCACTGATCACGTGGCTATCATGCTCTGCTCACGTGGCTGATCATGCAATGATCACGTAGCAACCATGTACTGTCACGTGACTGATCATGCACTGATCACGTAATTGATCATGCACTGATCACGTGGCTCATCATGCACTGATCACGTGGCTGATCACACATGTATCACGTGACTGATCATGCACTGATCACGTGGCTATCATGCACTGATCACGTGGCTATCATGCACTGATCACGTGGCTGATCATGCAATGATCACGTAGCTACCATGTACTGGTCACGTGACTGATCATGCACTGATCACGTAATTGATCATGCACTGATCACGTGGCTCATCATGCACTGATCACGTGGCTGATCACACTGATCACGTGACTGATCATGCACTGATCACGTGAATGATCATGCACTGATCACGTGGCTATCATGCACTGATCACGTGGATATCATGCACTGATCACGTGGCTGATCACACACGATCACGTGACTGATCATGCACTGATCACGTGGCTATCATGCACTGATCACGTGGCTATCATGCACTGATCACGTGGCTGATCATGCACTGATCACGGAGCTGCCATGCACTGGTCACGTGACTGATCATGCACTGATCACGTAATTGATCATGCACTGATCACGTGACTGATCATGCACTGATCACGTAACTGATCATGCACTGATCACGTGACTGATCATGCACTGATCACGTGGCTATCATGCACTGCTCACGTGACTGATCATGCAATGATCACGCAGCTACCATGCACTGTCACATGACTGATCATGCACTGATCACGTAATTGATCATGCACTGATCACGTGGCTTATCATGCACTGATCATGTGACTGATCATGTGCTGATCATGTTTGGTGTCACACACTGATCATGTGCCTATGGAGGCAATGAACATAGAGCTGAGTAGGCAGGAATCAGTCAGCAGGCTATAATCATGGAACTCACCTCTGAGAAATCATGCTGCTGAGCTGGCAATAATCAAGTAGATGAGCAGGCAGGAATTACGCAGCACAGGTGGCAATTGTCAAGCAGCTGACAGGCAGGAATCGTGCAGCTCAGCTGGCAATTGTCAAGCAGATGAGCAGACAGTAATCACGCAGCTCAGCAGGCCCTGATCACGTGACTGAGCATGCACTGATCACGTGGCTGATCACACACTGATCACGTGACTGATCATGCACTGATCACGTGACTGATCATGCACTGATCACGTGGCTATCATGCACTGATCACGTGGCTGACATGCACTGATCACGTGCCTGATCATGCACTGATCACGTGGCTGATCATGCACTGATCACGTGACTGATCATGCACTGATCACGTGTCTGATCATGCACTGATCACGTGGCTATCATGCACTGCTCACGTGGCTGATCATGCCATGATCACGCAGCTACCATGTACTGGTCACATGACTGATCATGCACTGATCACGTGACTGATCATGCACTGATCACGTGGCTATCATGCACTACTCACGTGGCTGATCATGCAATGATCATGTAGCTACCATGTACAGGTCACGTGAATGATCATACACCCATCAGGTGACTGATCATGCACTGATCACGTGGCTATCATGCACTGATCACGAGACTGATCATGCACTGATCACGTCTATATCATGCACTGATCACATGACTGCCATGCACTGATCACGTGGATGATCATACACTAATCTTGTGACAGATCATGCACTGATCACGTGGCTGATCATGCACTGATACCGTGACTGAGCATGGACTGATCACATGACTATCATGTAGTGATCACGTGACTTAATGGCGCTGATCATGTGACTGATCATGCGCTGATCATGTTTGCTATCATACACTGATCATGTGCCTCTGGAGGCAATAAACAAAGAGCTGAGTAGGCACGAATCAAACAGTCAGCAGGCAATAATCATGGAACTCAGGTGTGAGGAATCATGCTGCTCAGCTGGCAATAATCAAGCAGCTGAGCAGGCAGGAATTACGCAGCACAGCTGGCAATTGTCAAGCAGATGACAGGCAGGAATCGTGCAGCTCAGCTGGCAATTGTCAAGCAGATGAGCAGACAGTAATCACGCAGCTCAGCAGGCCCAGATCACGTGACTGAGCATGCACTGTTCACGTGGCTGATCATACACTGATCACGTGATGATCATGCACTGATCACTTGGATATCATGCACTGATCACGTGGCTGATCATACACTGTTCACGTGTCTGACCATGCACTGATCACGTGGCTGATCATACACTGCTCACGTAACTGATCATGCACTGATCACGTGGCTATCATGCACTGATCACGTGGCTGATCATGCACTGATCACGTAGCAACCATGCACTGATCACGTGACTGATCATGCACTGATCACGTAATTGATCATGCACTGATCACGTGGCTCATCATGCACTGATCACGTGGCTGATCACACATGATCACGTGACTGATCATGCACTGATCACGTGGCTGATCATGCACTGATCACGTGGCTATCATGCACTGATCACGTGGCTGACATGCACTGATCACGTGCCTGATCATGCACTGATCACGTGGCTGATCATGCACTGATCACGTGACTGATCATGCACTGATCACGTGTCTGATCATGCACTGATCACGTGGCTATCATGCACTGCTCACGTGGCTGATCATGCCATGATCACGCAGCTACCATGTACTGGTCACATGACTGATCATGCACTGATCACGTGACTGATCATGCACTGATCACGTGGCTGATCATGCACTATCACGTGGCTGATCATGCACTGATCACGGGACTGATCATGCACTGATCACGTCTATCATGCACTGATCACATGACTGCCCATGCACTGATCACGTGGATGATCATACACTAATCATGTGACAGATCATGCACTGATCACGTGGCTGATCATGCACTGATACCGTGACTGAGCATGGACTGATCACATGACTATCATGTAGTGATCACGTGACTTAATGGCGCTGATCATGTGACTGATCATGCACTGATCATGTTTGCTATCATACACTGATCATGTGCCTCTGGAGGCAATAAACAAAGAGCTGAGTAGGCACGAATCAAACAGTCAGCAGGCAATAATCATGGAACTCAGGTGTGAGGAATCATGCTGCTCAGCTGGCAATAATCAAGCAGCTGAGCAGGCAGGAATTACGCAGCACAGCTGGCAATTGTCAAGCAGATGACAGGCAGGAATCGTGCAGCTCAGCTGGCAATTGTCAAGCAGATGAGCAGACAGTAATCACGCAGCTCAGCAGGCCCAGATCACGTGACTGAGCATGCACTGTTCACGTGGCTGATCATACACTGATCACGTGATGATCATGCACTGATCACTTGGATATCATGCACTGATCACGTGGCTGATCATACACTGTTCACGTGTCTGACCATGCACTGATCACGTGGCTGATCATACACTGCTCACGTAACTGATCATGCACTGATCACGTGGCTATCATGCACTGATCACGTGGCTGAACATGCACTGTTCACGTGGCTGATCACACACCTGTCACGTGACATATCATGCACTGATCACGTGGCACTCATGCACTGATCACGTGGCTGATCATACTCTGCTCACGTAACTCATGCACACATCACGTGGCTATCATGCACTGCTCACGTGGCTCGTCATGGAATGATCACGTAGCTACCATATACTGGTCACGTGACTGATCATGCACTGATCACGTAAATGATCATGCACTGATCACGTGACTGATCATGCACTGATCACGTGACTGATCATGCACTGATCACGTGGCTATCATGCACTGATCACGTGGCTGATCATGCACTGATCACGTAGCAACCATGTACTGGTCACGTGACTGATCATGCACTGATCACGTAATTGATCATGCACTGATCACGTGGCTCATCATGCACTGATCACGTGGCTGATCACACATGATCACGTGACTGATCATGCACTGATCACGTGGCTCTCATGCACTGATCACGTGACTGATCATGCACTGATCACGTGGCTATCATGCACTACTCACGTGGCTGATCATGCAATGATCATGTAGCTACCATGTACAGGTCACGTGAATGATCATACACCCATCAGGTGACTGATCATGCACTGATCACGTGGCTATCATGCACTGATCACGAGACTGATCATGCACTGATCACGTCTATATCATGCACTGATCACATGACTGCCATGCACTGATCACGTGGATGATCATACACTAATCTTGTGACAGATCATGCACTGATCACGTGGCTGATCATGCACTGATACCGTGACTGAGCATGGACTGATCACATGACTATCATGTAGTGATCACGTGACTTAATGGCGCTGATCATGTGACTGATCATGCGCTGATCATGTTTGCTATCATACACTGATCATGTGCCTCTGGAGGCAATAAACAAAGAGCTGAGTAGGCACGAATCAGTCAGCAGGTAATAATCATGGAACTCAGGTGTGAGGAATCATGCTGCTCAGCTGGCAATAATCAAGCAGCTGAGCAGGCAGGAATTACGCAGCACAGCTGGCAATTGTCAAGCAGATGACAGGCAGGAATCGTGCAGCTCAGCTGGCAATTGTCAAGCAGATGAGCAGACAGTAATCACGCAGCTCAGCAGGCCCAGATCACGTGACTGAGCATGCACTGTTCACGTGGCTGATCATACACTGATCACGTGATGATCATGCACTGATCACTTGGATATCATGCACTGATCACGTGGCTGATCATACACTGTTCACGTGTCTGACCATGCACTGATCACGTGGCTGATCATACACTGCTCACGTAACTGATCATGCACTGATCACGTGGCTATCATGCACTGATCACGTGGCTGAACATGCACTGTTCACGTGGCTGATCACACACCTGTCACGTGACATATCATGCACTGATCACGTGGCACTCATGCACTGATCACGTGGCTGATCATACTCTGCTCACGTAACTCATGCACACATCACGTGGCTATCATGCACTGCTCACGTGGCTCGTCATGGAATGATCACGTAGCAACCATATACTGGTCACGTGACTGATCATGCACAGATCACGTAAATGATCATGCACTGTTCACGTGACTGATCATGTACTGATCACGTGACTGATCATGCACTGATCACGTGGCTATCATGCTCTGCTCACGTGGCTGATCATGCAATGATCACGTAGCAACCATGTACTGGTCACGTGACTGATCATGCACTGATCACGTAATTGATCCTGCACTGATCACGTGGCTCATCATGCACTGATCACGTGGCTGATCACACATGTATCACGTGACTGATCATGCACTGATCACGTGGCTCTCATGCACTGATCACGTGGCTGTCATGCACTGATCACGTGGATATCATGCACTGATCACGTGGCTGATCACACACGTATCACATGACTGATCATGCACTGATCACGTGGCTATCATGCACTGATCACGTGGCTATCATGCACTGATCACGTGGCTGATCATGCAATGATCACGTAGCTACCATGTACTGGTCACGTGACTGATCATGCACTGATCACGTAATTGATCATGCACTGATCACGTGGCTGATCATGCACTGATCACGTGGCTGATCATGCACTGATCACGTGACTGATCATGCACTGATCACGTGACTGATCATGCACTGATCACGTGGCTATCATGCACTGATCACGTGGCTGATCATGCACTGATCACGTGCCTGATCATGCACTGATCACGTGGCTGATCATGCACTGATCACGTGGCTGATCATGCACTATCACGTGGCTGATCATGCACTGATCACGTGGCTATCATGCACTGATCACGTGACTGATCATGCACTGATCACGTCTATATCATGCACTGATCACATGACTGCCCATGCACTGATCACGTGGATGATCATACACTAATCTTGTGACAGATCATGCACTGATCACGTGGCTGATCATGCACTGATACCGTGACTGAGCATGGACTGATCACATGACTATCATGTAGTGATCACGTGACTTAATGGCGCTGATCATGTGACTGATCATGCGCTGATCATGTTTGCTATCATACACTGATCATGTGCCTCTGGAGGCAATAAACAAAGAGCTGAGTAGGCATGAATCAAACAGTCAGCAGGCAATAATCATGGAACACAGGTGTGAGGAATCATGCTGCTCAGCTGGCAATAATCAAGCAGCTGAGCAGGCAGGAATTACGCAGCACAGCTGGCAATTGTCAAGCAGATGACAGGCAGGAATCGTGCAGCTCAGCTGGCAATTGTCAAGCAGATGAGCAGACAGTAATCACGCAGCTCAGCAGGCCCAGATCACGTGACTGAGCATGCACTGTTCACGTGGCTGATCATACACTGATCACGTGATGATCATGCACTGATCACTTGGATATCATGCACTGATCACGTGGCTGATCATACACTGTTCACGTGTCTGACCATGCACTGATCACGTGGCTGATCATACACTGCTCACGTAACTGATCATGCACTGATCACGTGGCTATCATGCACTGATCACGTGGCTGATCATGCACGATCACGTAGCAACCATGTACTGGTCACGTGACTGATCATGCACTGATCACGTAATTGATCATGCACTGATCACGTGGCTCATCATGCACTGATCACGTGGCTGATCACACATGATCACGTGACTGACATGCACTGATCACGTGGCTATCATGCACTGATCACGTGGCTATCATGCACTGATCACGTGGCTGACATACACTGATCACGTGCCTGATCATGCACTGATCACGTGGCTGATCATGCACTGATCACGTGACTGATCATGCACTGATCACGTGTCTGATCATGCACTGATCACGTGGCTATCATGCACTGCTCACGTGGCTGATCATGCCATGATCACGCAGCTACCATGTACTGGTCACATGACTGATCATGCACTGATCACGTGACTGATCATGCACTGATCACGTGGCGATCATGCACTGATCACGTGGCTGATCATGCACTGATCACGAGACTGATCATGCACTGATCACGTCTATATCATGCACTGATCACATGACTGCCCATGCACTGATCACGTGGATGATCATACACTAATCTTGTGACAGATCATGCACTGATCACGTGGCTGATCATGCACTGATACCGTGACTGAGCATGGACTGATCACATGACTATCATGTAGTGATCACGTGACTTAATGGCACTGATCATGTGACTGATCATGCGCTGATCATGTTTGCTATCATACACTGATCATGTGCCTCTGGAGGCAATAAACAAAGAGCTGAGTAGGCACGAATCAAACAGTCAGCAGGCAATAATCATGGAACACAGGTGTGAGGAATCATGCTGCTCAGCTGGCAATAATCAAGCAGCTGAGCAGGCAGGAATCGTGCAGCTCAGCTGGCAATTGTCAAGCAGATGAGCAGACAGTAATCACGCAGCTCAGCAGGCCCAGATCACGTGACTGAGCATGCACTGTCCACGTGGCTGATCATACACTGATCACGTGATGATCATGCACTGATCACTTGGATATCATGCACTGATCACATGGCTGATCATACACTGTTCACGTGTCTGACCATGCACTGATCACGTGGCTGATCATACACTGCTCACGTAACTGATCATGCACTGATCACGTGGCTATCATGCACTGATCACGTGGCTGAACATGCACTGTTCACGTGGCTGATCACACACCTGTCACGTGACATATCATGCACTGATCACGTGGCACTCATGCACTGATCACGTGGCTGATCATACTCTGCTCACGTAACTGATCATGCACACATCACGTGGCTATCATGCACTGCTCACTTGGCTCGTCATGGAATGATCACGTAGCTACCTTATACTGGTCACGTGACTGATCATGCACAGATCACGTAAATGATCATGCACTGTTCACGTGACTGATCATGTACTGATCACGTGACTGATCATGCACTGATCACGTGGCTATCATGCTCTGCTCACGTGGCTGATCATGCAAGGATCACGTAGCAACCATGTACTGGTCACGTGACTGATCATGCACTGATCACGTAATTGATCCTGCACTGATCACGTGGCTCATCATGCACTGATCACGTGGCTGATCACACATGTATCACGTGACTGATCATGCACTGATCACGTGGCTATCATGCACTGATCACGTGGCTATCATGCACTGATCACGTGGCTGATCATGCAATGATCACGTAGCTACCATGTACTGGTCACGTGACTGATCATGCACTGATCACGTAATTGATCATGCACTGATCACGTGGCTCATCATGCACTGATCACGTGGCTGATCACACTGTATCACGTGACTGATCATGTACAGATCACGTAAATAATCATGCAGTGATCACGTGGCTATCATGCACTGATCACGTGGATATCATGCACTGATCACGTGGCTGATCACACACGATCACGTGACTAATCATGCACTGATCACGTGGCTATCATGCACTGATCACGTGGCTATCATGCACTGATCACGTGGCTGATCATGCAATGATCACGGAGCTGCCATGCACTGGTCACGTGACTGATCATGCACTGATCAGGTAATTGATCATGCACTGATCATGTGACTGATCATGCACTGATCACGTGACTGATCATGCACTGATCACTTGACTGATCATGCACTGATCACGTGGCTATCATGCACTGCTCACGTGGCTGATCATGCACTGATCACGCAGCTACCATGTACTTGTCACATGACTGATCATGCACTGATCACATAATTGATCATGCACTGATCACGTGGCTTATCATGCATTGATCATGTGACTGATCATGTGCTGATCATGTTTGGTGTCACACACTGATCATGTGCCTCTGGACGCAATGAACATAGAGCTGAGTAGGCAGGAATCAGTCAGCAGGCTATAATCATGGAACTCACCTCTGAGAAATCATGCTGCTGAGCTGGCAATAATCAAGTAGATGAGCAGGCAGGAATTACGCAGCACAGGTGGCAATTGTCAAGCAGCTGACAGGCAGGAATCGTGCAGCTCAGCTGGCAATTGTCAAGCAGATGAGCAGACAGTAATCACGCAGCTCAGCAGGCCCTGATCACGTGACTGAGCATGCACTGTTCACGTGGCTGATCACACACTGATCACATGACTGATCATGCACTGATCATGTGAATGATCATGCACTGATCACGTGGCTATCATGCACTGATCACTTGGCTGACATACACTGATCACGTGCCTGGTCATGCACTGATCACGTGGCTGATCATGCACTGATCACGTGACTGATCATGCACTGATCACGTGTCTGATCATGCACTGATCACGTGGCTATCATGCACTGCTCACGTGGCTGATCATGCCATGATCACGCAGCTACCATGTACTGGTCACATGACTGATCAGGCACTGATCACGTGACTGATCATGCAGTGATCACGTGGCTATCATGAACTACTCACGTGGCTGATCATGCAATGATCATGTAGCTACCATGTACAGGTCACGTGAATGATCATACACCCATCAGGTGACTGATCATGCACTGATCACGTGGCTATCATGCACTGATCACGAGACTGATCATGCACTGTTCACGTCTATATCATGCACTGATCACATGACTGCCTGTGCACTGATCACGTGGATGATCATACACTAATCTTGTGACAGATCATGCACTGATCACGTGGCTGATCATGCACTGATACCGTGAGTGAGCATGGACTGATCACATGACTATCATGTAGTGATCACGTGACTTAATGGCGCTGATCATGTGACTGATCATGCGCTGATCATGTTTGCTATCATACACTGATCATGTGCCTCTGGAGGCAATAAACAAAGAGCTGAGTAGGCACGAATCAAACAGTCAGCAGGCAATAATCATGGAACTCAGGTGTGAGGAATCATGCTGCTCAGCTGGCAATAATCAAGCAGCTGAGCAGGCAGGAATTACGCAGCACAGCTGGCAATTGTCAAGCAGATGACAGGCAGGAATCGTGCAGCTCAGCTGGCAATTGTCAAGCAGATGAGCAGACAGTAATCACGCAGCTCAGCAGGCCCAGATCACGTGACTGAGCATGCACTGTTCACGTGGCTGATCATACACTGATCACGTGATGATCATGCACTGATCACTTGGATATCATGCACTGATCACGTGGCTGATCATACACTGTTCACGTGTCTGACCATGCACTGATCACGTGGCTGATCATACACTGCTCACGTAACTGATCATGCACTGATCACGTGGCTATCATGCACTGATCACGTGGCTGATCATGCACGATCACGTAGCAACCATGTACTGGTCACGTGACTGATCATGCACTGATCACGTAATTGATCATGCACTGATCACGTGGCTCATCATGCACTGATCACGTGGCTGATCACACATGATCACGTGACTGATCATGCACTGATCACGTGGCTATCATGCACTGATCACGTGGCTATCATGCACTGATCACGTGGCTGGACATGCACTGATCACGTGACTGGTCATGCACTGATCACGTGGCTGATCATGCACTGATCACGTGACTGATCATGCACTGATCTCGTGACTGATCATGCACTGATCACGTGGCTATCATGCACTGATCAGCGTGGCTGATCATGCCATGATCACGCAGCTACCATGTACTGGTCACATGACTGATCATGCACTGATCACGTGACTGATCATGCACTGATCACGTGGCGATCATGAACTACTCACGTGGCTGATCATGCACTGATCACGGGACTGATCATGCACTGATCACGTCTATATCATGCACTGATAACATGACTGCCCATGCACTGATCACGTGGATGATCATACACTAATCTTGTGACAGATCATGCACTGATCACGTGGCTGATCATGCACTGATACCGTGACTGAGCATGGACTGATCACATGACTATCATGTAGTGATCACGTGACTTAATGGCGCTGATCATGTGACTGATTATGCACTGATCATGTTTGCTATCATACAGTGATCATGTGCCTCTGGAGGCAATAAACAAAGAGCTGAGTAGGCACGAATCAAAGAGTCAGCAGGCAATAATCATGGAACACAGGTGTGAGGAATCATGCTGCTCAGCTGGCAATAATCAAGCAGCTGAGCAGGCAGGAATTACGCAGCACAGCTGGCAATTGTCAAGCAGATGAGCAGACAGTAATCACGCAGCTCAGCAGGCCCAGATCACGTGACTGAGCATGCACTGTTCACGTGGCTGATCATACACTGATCACGTGATGATCATGCACTGATCACTTGGATATCATGCACTGATCACGTGGCTGATCATACACTGTTCACGCGTCTGACCATGCACTGATCACGTGGCTGATCATACACTGCTCACGTAACTGATCATGCACTGATCACGTGGCTATCATGCACTGATCACGTGGCTGAACATGCACTGTTCACGTGGCTGATCACACACCTGTCACGTGACATATCATGCACTGATCACGTGGCACTCATGCACTGATCACGTGGCTGATCATACTCTGCTCACGTAACTCATGCACACATCACGTGGCTATCATGCACTGCTCACGTGGCTCGTCATGGAATGATCACGTAGCTACCATATACTGGTCACGTGACTGATCATGCACTGATCACGTAAATGATCATGCACTGATCACGTGACTGATCATGCACTGATCACGTGACTGATCATGCACTGATCACGTGGCTATCATGCACTGCTCACGTGGCTGATCATGCACTGATCACGTAGCAACCATGTACTGGTCACGTGACTGATCATGCACTGATCACGTAATTGATCATGCACTGATCACGTGGCTCATCATGCACTGATCACGTGGCTGATCACACATGATCACGTGACTGATCATGCACTGATCACGTGGCTGATCATGCACTGATCACGTGACTGATCATGCAGTGATCACGTGGCTATCATGCACTACTCACGTGGCTGATCATGCAATGATCATGTAGCTACCATGTACAGGTCACGTGAATGATCATGCACCCATCAGGTGACTGATCATGCACTGATCACGTGGCTATCATGCACTGATCACGAGACTGATCATGCACTGTTCACGTCTATATCATGCACTGATCACATGACTGCCATGCACTGATCACGTGGATGATCATACACTAATCTTGTGACAGATCATGCACTGATCACGTGGCTGATCATGCACTGATACCGTGACTGAGCATGGACTGATCACATGACTATCATGTAGTGATCACGTGACTTAATGGCGCTGATCATGTGACTGATCATGCGCTGATCATGTTTGCTATCATACACTGATCATGTGCCTCTGGAGGCAATAAACAAAGAGCTGAGTAGGCACGAATCAGTCAGCAGGCAATAATCATGGAACTCAGGTGTGAGGAATCATGCTGCTCAGCTGGCAATAATCAAGCAGCTGAGCAGGCAGGAATTACGCAGCACAGCTGGCAATTGTCAAGCAGATGACAGGCAGGAATCGTGCAGCTCAGCTGGCAATTGTCAAGCAGATGAGCAGACAGTAATCACGCAGCTCAGCAGGCCCAGATCACGTGACTGAGCATGCACTGTTCACGTGGCTGATCATACACTGATCACGTGATGATCATGCACTGATCACTTGGATATCATGCACTGATCACGTGGCTGATCATACACTGTTCACGTGTCTGACCATGCACTGATCACGTGGCTGATCATACACTGCTCACGTAACTGATCATGCACTGATCACGTGGCTATCATGCACTGATCACGTGGCTGAACATGCACTGTTCACGTGGCTGATCACACACCTGTCACGTGACATATCATGCACTGATCACGTGGCACTCATGCACTGATCACGTGGCTGATCATACTCTGCTCACGTAACTCATGCACACATCACGTGGCTATCATGCACTGCTCACGTGGCTCGTCATGGAATGATCACGTAGCAACCATATACTGGTCACGTGACTGATCATGCAAGATCACGTAAATGATCATGCACTGTTCACGTGACTGATCATGTACTGATCACGTGACTGATCATGCACTGATCACGTGGCTATCATGCTCTGCTCACGTGGCTGATCATGCAATGATCACGTAGCAACCATGTACTGGTCACGTGACTGATCATGCACTGATCACGTAATTGATCCTGCACTGATCACGTGGCTCATCATGCACTGATCACGTGGCTGATCACACATGTATCACGTGACTGATCATGCACTGATCACGTGGCTCTCATGCACTGATCACGTGGCTGTCATGCACTGATCACGTGGATATCATGCACTGATCACGTGGCTGATCACACACGTATCACATGACTGATCATGCACTGATCACGTGGCTATCATGCACTGATCACGTGGCTATCATGCACTGATCACGTGGCTGATCATGCAATGATCACGTAGCTACCATGTACTGGTCACGTGACTGATCATGCACTGATCACGTAATTGATCATGCACTGATCACGTGGCTGATCATGCACTGATCACGTGGCTGATCATGCACTGATCACGTGACTGATCATGCACTGATCACGTGACTGATCATGCACTGATCACGTGGCTATCATGCACTGATCACGTGGCTGACATGCACTGATCACGTGCCTGATCATGCACTGATCACGTGGCTGATCATGCACTGATCACGTGGCTGTCATGCACTATCACGTGGCTGATCATGCACTGATCACGTGGCTATCATGCACTGATCACGAGACTGATCATGCACTGATCACGTCTATATCATGCACTGATCACATGACTGCCCATGCACTGATCACGTGGATGATCATACACTAATCTTGTGACAGATCATGCACTGATCACGTGGCTGATCATGCACTGATACCGTGACTGAGCATGGACTGATCACATGACTATCATGTAGTGATCACGTGACTTAATGGCGCTGATCATGTGACTGATCATGCGCTGATCATGTTTGCTATCATACACTGATCATGTGCCTCTGGAGGCAATAAACAAAGAGCTGAGTAGGCACGAATCAAACAGTCAGCAGGCAATAATCATGGAACTCAGGTGTGAGGAATCATGCTGCTCAGCTGGCAATAATCAAGCAGCTGAGCAGGCAGGAATTACGCAGCACAGCTGGCAATTGTCAAGCAGATGACAGGCAGGAATCGTGCAGCTCAGCTGGCAATTGTCAAGCAGATGAGCAGACAGTAATCACGCAGCTCAGCAGGCCCAGATCACGTGACTGAGCATGCACTGTTCACGTGGCTGATCATACACTGATCACGTGATGATCATGCACTGATCACTTGGATATCATGCACTGATCACGTGGCTGATCATACACTGTTCACGTGTCTGACCATGCACTGATCACGTGGCTGATCATACACTGCTCACGTAACTGATCATGCACTGATCACGTGGCTATCATGCACTGATCACGTGGCTGATCATGCACTGATCACGTAGCAACCATGTACTGTCACGTGACTGATCATGCACTGATCACGTAATTGATCATGCACTGATCACGTGGCTCATCATGCACTGATCACGTGGCTGATCACACATATCACGTGACTGATCATGCACTGATCACGTGGCTATCATGCACTGATCACGTGGCTATCATGCACTGATCACGTGGCTGACATACACTGATCACGTGCCTGATCATGCACTGATCACGTGGCTGATCATGCACTGATCACGTGACTGATCATGCACTGATCACGTGTCTGATCATGCACTGATCACGTGGCTATCATGCACTGATCACGTGGCTGATCATGCCATGATCACGCAGCTACCATGTACTGGTCACATGACTGATCATGCACTGATCACGTGACTGATCATGCACTGATCACGTGGCGATCATGCACTATCACGTGGCTGATCATGCACTGATCACGGGACTGATCATGCACTGATCACGTCTATATCATGCACTGATCACATGACTGATCATGCACTGATCACGTGGATGATCATACACTGATCACGTGACTGATCATGCACTGATCACGTGGCTGATCATGCACTGATCACGTGGCTGATCACACATGATCACGTGACTGATCATGCACTGATCACGTGGCTATCATGCACTGATCACGTGGCTGATCATGCACTGATCACGTGGCTGATCATGCACTGATACCGTGACTGAGCATGGACTGATCACATGACTATCATGTAGTGATCACGTGACTTAATGGCGCTGATCATGTGACTGATCATGCACTGATCATGTTTGCTATCATACACTGATCATGTGCCTCTGGAGGCAATAAACAAAGAGCTGAGTAGGCACGAATCAAACAGTCAGCAGGCAATAATCATGGAACTCAGGTGTGAGGAATCATGCTGCTCAGCTGGCAATAATCAAGCAGCTGAGCAGGCAGGAATTACGCAGCACAGCTGGCAATTGTCAAGCAGATGAGCAGACAGTAATCACGCAGCTCAGCAGGCCCAGATCACGTGACTGAGCATGCACTGTTCACGTGGCTGATCATACACTGATCACGTGATGATCATGCACTGATCACTTGGATATCATGCACTGATCACGTGGCTGATCATACACTGTTCACGTGTCTGACCATGCACTGATCACGTGGCTGATCATACACTGCTCACGTAACTGATCATGCACTGATCACGTGGCTATCATGCACTGATCACGTGGCTGAACATGCACTGTTCACGTGGCTGATCACACACCTGTCACGTGACATATCATGCACTGATCACGTGGCACTCATGCACTGATCACGTGGCTGATCATACTCTGCTCACGTAACTCATGCACACATCACGTGGCTATCATGCACTGCTCACGTGGCTCGTCATGGAATGATCACGTAGCTACCATATACTGGTCACGTGACTGATCATGCACTGATCACGTAAATGATCATGCACTGATCACGTGACTGATCATGCACTGATCACGTGACTGATCATGCACTGATCACGTGGCTATCATGCACTGATCACGTGGCTGATCATGCACTGATCACGTAGCAACCATGTACTGGTCACGTGACTGATCATGCACTGATCACGTAATTGATCATGCACTGATCACGTGGCTCATCATGCACTGATCACGTGGCTGATCACACATGATCACGTGACTGATCATGCACTGATCACGTGGCTATCATGCACTGATCACGTGACTGATCATGCACTGATCACGTGGCTATCATGAACTACTCACGTGGCTGATCATGCAATGATCATGTAGCTACCATGTACAGGTCACGTGAATGATCATACACCCATCAGGTGACTGATCATGCACTGATCACGTGGCTATCATGCACTGATCACGAGACTGATCATGCACTGATCACGTCTATATCATGCACTGATCACATGACTGCCTGTGCACTGATCACGTGGATGATCATACACTAATCTTGTGACAGATCATGCACTGATCACGTGGCTGATCATGCACTGATACCGTGACTGAGCATGGACTGATCACATGACTATCATGTAGTGATCACGTGACTTAATGGCGCTGATCATGTGACTGATCATGCGCTGATCATGTTTGCTATCATACACTGATCATGTGCCTCTGGAGGCAATAAACAAAGAGCTGAGTAGGCACGAATCAGTCAGCAGGCAATAATCATGGAACTCAGGTGTGAGGAATCATGCTGCTCAGCTGGCAATAATCAAGCAGCTGAGCAGGCAGGAATTACGCAGCACAGCTGGCAATTGTCAAGCAGATGACAGGCAGGAATCGTGCAGCTCAGCTGGCAATTGTCAAGCAGATGAGCAGACAGTAATCACGCAGCTCAGCAGGCCCAGATCACGTGACTGAGCATGCACTGTTCACGTGGCTGATCATACACTGATCACGTGATGATCATGCACTGATCACTTGGATATCATGCACTGATCACGTGGCTGATCATACACTGTTCACGTGTCTGACCATGCACTGATCACGTGGCTGATCATACACTGCTCACGTAACTGATCATGCACTGATCACGTGGCTATCATGCACTGATCACGTGGCTGAACATGCACTGTTCACGTGGCTGATCACACACCTGTCACGTGACATATCATGCACTGATCACGTGGCACTCATGCACTGATCACGTGGCTGATCATACTCTGCTCACGTAACTCATGCACACATCACGTGGCTATCATGCACTGCTCACGTGGCTCGTCATGGAATGATCACGTAGCAACCATATACTGGTCACGTGACTGATCATGCAAAGATCACGTAAATGATCATGCACTGTTCACGTGACTGATCATGTACTGATCACGTGACTGATCATGCACTGATCACGTGGCTATCATGCTCTGCTCACGTGGCTGATCATGCAATGATCACGTAGCAACCATGTACTGGTCACGTGACTGATCATGCACTGATCACGTAATTGATCCTGCACTGATCACGTGGCTCATCATGCACTGATCACGTGGCTGATCACACATGTATCACGTGACTGATCATGCACTGATCACGTGGCTCTCATGCACTGATCACGTGGCTGTCATGCACTGATCACGTGGATATCATGCACTGATCACGTGGCTGATCACACACGTATCACATGACTGATCATGCACTGATCACGTGGCTATCATGCACTGATCACGTGGCTATCATGCACTGATCACGTGGCTGATCATGCAATGATCACGTAGCTACCATGTACTGGTCACGTGACTGATCATGCACTGATCACGTAATTGATCATGCACTGATCACGTGGCTGATCATGCACTGATCACGTGGCTGATCATGCACTGATCACGTAACTGATCATGCACTGATCACGTGACTGATCATGCACTGATCACGTGGCTATCATGCACTGATCACTTGGCTGACATACACTGATCACGTGCCTGATCATGCACTGATCACGTGGCTGATCATGCACTGATCACGTGGCTATCATGCACTACTCACGTGGCTGATCATGCAATGATCACGTAGCTACCATGTACAGGTCACGTGAATGATCATACACCCATCAGGTGACTGATCATGCACTGATCACGTGGCTATCATGCACTGATCACGTGACTGATCATGCACTGATCACGTCTATATCATGCACTGATCACATGACTGCCCGTGCACTGATCACGTGGATGATCATACACTAATCTTGTGACAGATCATGCACTGATCACGTGGCTGATCATGCACTGATACCGTGACTGAGCATGGACTGATCACATGACTATCATGTAGTGATCACGTGACTTAATGGCGCTGATCATGTGACTGATCATGCGCTGATCATGTTTGCTATCATACACTGATCATGTGCCTCTGGAGGCAATAAACAAAGAGCTGAGTAGGCATGAATCAAACAGTCAGCAGGCAATAATCATGGAACACAGGTGTGAGGAATCATGCTGCTCAGCTGGCAATAATCAAGCAGCTGAGCAGGCAGGAATTACGCAGCACAGCTGGCAATTGTCAAGCAGATGACAGGCAGGAATCGTGCAGCTCAGCTGGCAATTGTCAAGCAGATGAGCAGACAGTAATCACGCAGCTCAGCAGGCCCAGATCACGTGACTGAGCATGCACTGTTCACGTGGCTGATCATACACTGATCACGTGATGATCATGCACTGATCACTTGGATATCATGCACTGATCACGTGGCTGATCATACACTGTTCACGTGTCTGACCATGCACTGATCACGTGGCTGATCATACACTGCTCACGTAACTGATCATGCACTGATCACGTGGCTATCATGCACTGATCACGTGGCTGATCATGCAATGATCACGTAGCAACCATGCACTGGTCACGTGACTGATCATGCACTGATCACGTAATTGATCATGCACTGATCACGTGGCTCATCATGCACTGATCACGTGGCTGATCACACATGTATCACGTGACTGACATGCACTGATCACGTGGCTATCATGCACTGATCACGTGGCTATCATGCACTGATCACGTGGCTGATCATACACTGATCACGTGACTGATCATGCACTGATCACGTGGCTGATCATGCACTGATCACGTGACTGATCATGCACTGATCACGTGACTGATCATGCACTGATCACGTGGCTATCATGCACTGCTCACGTGGCTGATCATGCCATGATCACGCAGCTACCATGTACTGGTCACATGACTGATCATGCACTATCACGTGACTGATCATGCACTGATCACGTGGCTGATCATGCACTATCACGTGGCTGATCATGCACTGATCACGAGACTGATCATGCACTGATCACGTCTATATCATGCACTGATCACATGACTGCCCATGCACTGATCACGTGGATGATCATACACTAATCTTGTGACAGATCATGCACTGATCACGTGGCTGATCATGCACTGATACCGTGACTGAGCATGGACTGATCACATGACTATCATGTAGTGATCACGTGACTTAATGGCACTGATCATGTGACTGATCATGCGCTGATCATGTTTGCTATCATACACTGATCATGTGCCTCTGGAGGCAATAAACAAAGAGCTGAGTAGGCACGAATCAAACAGTCAGCAGGCAATAATCATGGAACTCAGGTGTGAGGAATCATGCTGCTCAGCTGGCAATAATCAAGCAGCTGAGCAGGCAGGAATCGTGCAGCTCAGCTGGCAATTGTCAAGCAGATGAGCAGACAGTAATCACGCAGCTCAGCAGGCCCAGATCACGTGACTGAGCATGCACTGTTCACGTGGCTGATCATACACTGATCACGTGATGATCATGCACTGATCACTTGGATATCATGCACTGATCACGTGGCTGATCATACACTGTTCACGTGTCTGACCATGCACTGATCACGTGGCTGATCATACACTGCTCACGTAACTGATCATGCACTGATCACGTGGCTATCATGCACTGATCACGTGGCTGAACATGCACTGTTCACGTGGCTGATCACACACCTGTCACGTGACATATCATGCACTGATCACGTGGCACTCATGCACTGATCACGTGGCTGATCATACTCTGCTCACGTAACTGATCATGCACACATCACGTGGCTATCATGCACTGCTCACGTGGCTCGTCATGGAATGATCACGTAGCTACCATATACTGGTCACGTGACTGATCATGCACAGATCACGTAAATGATCATGCACTGTTCACGTGACTGATCATGTACTGATCACGTGACTGATCATGCACTGATCACGTGGCTATCATGCTCTGCTCACGTGGCTGATCATGCAATGATCACGTAGCAACCATGTACTGGTCACGTGACTGATCATGCACTGATCACGTAATTGATCCTGCACTGATCACGTGGCTCATCATGCACTGATCACGTGGCTGATCACACATGTATCACGTGACTGATCATGCACTGATCACGTGGCTATCATGCACTGATCACGTGGCTATCATGCACTGATCACGTGGCTGATCATGCACTGATCACGTAGCTATCATGTACTGGTCACGTGACTGATCATGCACTGATCACGTAATTGATCATGCACTGATCACGTGGCTCATCATGCACTGATCACGTGGCTGATCACACTGATCACGTGACTGATCATGCACTGATCACGTGACTGATCATGCACTGATCACGTGGCTATCATGCACTGATCACGTGGATCATGCACTGATCACGTGGCTGATCACACACTGATCACGTGACTGATCATGCACTGATCACGTGACTGATCATGCACTGATCACGTGGCTATCATGCACTGATCACGTGGCTGATCATGCACTGATCACGTGGCTGATCATGCACTGATCACGTGACTGATCATGCACTGATCACGTGACTGATCATGCACTGATCACGTGGCTATCATGCACTGATCACGTGGCTATCATGCACTGATCACGTGGCTGATCACACACTATCACGTGACTGATCATGCACTGATCACGTGGCTATCATGCACTGATCACGTGGCTATCATGCACTGATCACGTGGCTGATCATGCAATGATCACGGAGCTGCCATGCACTGGTCACGTGACTGATCATGCACTGATCAGGTAATTGATCATGCACTGATCACGTGACTGATCATGCACTGATCACGTGACTGATCATGCACTGATCACGTGACTGATCATGCACTGATCACGTGGCTATCATGCACTGATCACGTGGCTGATCATGCACTGATCACGCAGCTACCATGTACTGTCACGTGACTGATCATGCACTGATCACATAATTGATCATGCACTGATCACGTGGCTTATCATGCACTGATCATGTGACTGATCATGTGCTGATCATGTTTGGTGTCACACACTGATCATGTGCCTATGGAGGCAATGAACATAGAGCTGAGTAGGCAGGAATCAGTCAGCAGGCTATAATCATGTAACTCACCTCTGAGAAATCATGCTGCTGAGCTGGCAATAATCAAGTAGATGAGCAGGCAGGAATTACGCAGCACAGGTGGCAATTGTCAAGCAGCTGACAGGCAGGAATCGTGCAGCTCAGCTGGCAATTGTCAAGCAGATGAGCAGACAGTAATCACGCAGCTCAGCAGGCCCTGATCACGTGACTGATCATGCACTGATCACGTGGCTGATCACACACTGATCACGTGACTGATCATGCACTGATCACGTGACTGATCATGCACTGATCACGTGGCTATCATGCACTGATCACTTGGCTGACATACACTGATCACGTGCCTGGTCATGCACTGATCACGTGGCTGATCATGCACTGATCACGTGACTGATCATGCACTGATCTCGTGTCTGATCATGCACTGATCACGTGGCTATCATGCACTGCTCACGTGGCTGATCATGCCATGATCACGCAGCTACCATGTACTGGTCACATGACTGATCATGCACTGATCACGTGACTGATCATGCACTGATCACGTGGCTATCATGCACTACTCACGTGGCTGATCATGCAATGATCATGTAGCTACCATATACAGGTCACGTGAATGATCATACACCCATCAGGTGACTGATCATGCACTGATCACGTGGCTATCATGCACTGATCACTAGACTGATCATGCACTGTTCACGTCTATATCATGCACTGATCACATGACTGCCCGTGCACTGATCACGTGGATGATCATACACTAATCTTGTGACAGATCATGCACTGATCACGTGGCTGATCATGCACTGATACCGTGACTGAGCATGGACTGATCACATGACTATCATGTAGTGATCACGTGACTTAATGGCTCTGATCATGTGACTGATCATGCGCTGATCATGTTTGCTATCATACACTGATCATGTGCCTCTGGAGGCAATAAACAAAGAGGTGAGTAGGCACGAATCAAACAGTCAGCAGGCAATAATCATGGAACTCAGGTGTGAGGAATCATGCTGCTCAGCTGGCAATAATCAAGCAGCTGAGCAGGCAGGAATTACGCAGCACAGCTGGCAATTGTCAAGCAGATGACAGGCAGGAATCGTGCAGCTCAGCTGGCAATTGTCAAGCAGATGAGCAGACAGTAATCACGCAGCTCAGCAGGCCCAGATCACGTGACTGAGCATGCACTGTTCACGTGGCTGATCATACACTGATCACGTGATGATCATGCACTGGTCACTTGGATATCATGCACTGATCACGTGGCTGATCATACACTGTTCACGTGTCTGACCATGCACTGATCACGTGGCTGATCATACACTGCTCACGTAACTGATCATGCACTGATCACGTGGCTATCATGCACTGATCACGTGGCTGAACATGCACTGTTCACGTGGCTGATCACACACCTGTCACGTGACATATCATGCACTGATCACGTGGCACTCATGCACTGATCACGTGGCTGATCATACTCTGCTCACGTAACTCATGCACACATCACGTGGCTATCATGCACTGCTCACGTGGCTGTCATGGAATGATCACGTAGCAACCATATACTGGTCACGTGACTGATCATGCACAGATCACGTAAATGATCATGCACTGTTCACGTGACTGATCATGTACTGATCACGTGACTGATCATGCACTGATCACGTGGCTATCATGCACTGATCACGTGGCTGATCATGCAATGATCACGTAGCAACCATGTACTGGTCACGTGACTGATCATGCACTGATCGCGTAATTGATCCTGCACTGATCATGTGGCTGATCATGCACTGATCACGTGGCTGATCATACATGTATCACGTGACGGATCATGCACTGATCACGTGGCTCTCATGCACTGGTCACGTGGCTATCATGCACTGATCACGTGGCTATCATGCACTGATCACGTGGCTGATCATGCAATGATCACGTAGCTACCATGCACTGATCACGTGACTGATCATGCACTGATCACGTAACTGATCATGCACTGATCACGTGGCTCATCATGCACTGATCACGTGGCTGATCACACTGATCACGTGACTGATCATGCACTGATCACGTAACTGATCATGCACTGATCACGTGGCTATCATGCACTGATCACGTGGATATCATGCACTGATCACGTGGCTGATCATGCACGATCACGTGACTGATCATGCACTGATCACGTGGCTATCATGCACTGATCACGTGGCTATCATGCACTGATCACGTGGCTGATCATGCAATGATCACGGAGCAACCATATACTGGTCACGTGACTGATCATGCACTGATCACGTAATTGATCATGCACTGATCACGTGACTGATCATGCACTGATCACGTGACTGATCATGCACTGATCACGTGACTGATCATGCACTGATCACGTGGCTATCATGCACTGATCACGTGGCTGATCATGCACTGATCACGCAGCTACCATGTACTGTCACATGACTGATCATGCACTGATCACATAATTGATCATGCACTGATCACGTGGCTTATCATGCACTGATCATGTGACTGATCATGCGCTGATCATGTTTGGTGTCATACACTGATCATGTGCCTCTGGAGGCAATGAACATAGAGCTGAGTAGGCAGGAATCAGTCAGCAGGCAATAATCATGGAACTCAGCTCTGAGAAATCATGCTGCTCAGCTGGCAATAATCAAGCAGATGAGCAGGCAGGAATTACGCAGCACAGGTGGCAATTGTCAAGCAGATGACAGGCAGGAATCGTGCAGCTCAGCTGGCAATTGTCAAGCAGATGAGCAGACAGTAATCACGCAGCTCAGCATGCCCTGATCACGTGACTGATCATGCACTGATCACGTGGCTGATCACACACTGATCACGTGACTGATCATGCACTGATCACGTGACTGATCATGCACTGATCACGTGGCTATCATGCACTGATCACGTAGCTGACATGCACTGATCACGTGGCTGATCATGCACTGATCACGTGGCTGATCATGCACTGATCACGTGACTGATCATGCACTGATCGCGTGGCTGATCATGCACTGATCACGTGGCTATCATGCACTGATCACGTGGCTGATCATGCACTGATCACGCAGCTATCATGCACTGATCACGTGACTGATCATGCACTGATCACGTGACTGATCATGCACTGATCACGTGTCTGATCATGCACTGATCACGTGGCTATCATGCACTGATCACGTGGCTGATCATGCATGATCACGCAGCTACCATGCACTGGTCACATGACTGATCATGCACTGATCACGTGACTGATCATGCACTGATCACGTGGCTATCATGCACTACTCACGTGGCTGATCATGCAATGATCATGTAGCTACCATGTACTGGTCACGTGAATGATCATACACCCATCAGGTGACTGATCATGCACTGATCACGTGGCTATCATGCACTGATCACTAGACTGATCATGCACTGATCACGTCTATATCATGCACTGATCACATGACTGCCCATGCACTGATCACGTGGATGATCATACACTAATCTTGTGACAGATCATGCACTGATCACGTGGCTGATCATGCACTGATACCGTGACTGAGCATGGACTGATCACATGACTATCATGTAGTGATCACGTGACTTAATGGCGCTGATCATGTGACTGATCATGCGCTGATCATGTTTGCTATCATACACTGATCATGTGCCTCTGGAGGCAATAAACAAAGAGCTGAGTAGGCACGAATCAAACAGTCAGCAGGCAATAATCATGGAACTCAGGTGTGAGGAATCATGCTGCTCAGCTGGCAATAATCAAGCAGCTGAGCAGGCAGGAATTACGCAGCACAGCTGGCAATTGTCAAGCAGATGACAGGCAGGAATCGTGCAGCTCAGCTGCAATTGTCAAGCAGATGACAGGCAGGAATCGTGCAGCTCAGCTGGCAATTGTCAAGCAGATGAGCAGACAGTAATCACGCAGCTCATCAGGCCCTGATCACGTGACTGATCATGCACTGATCACGTGGCTGATCATACACTGATCACGTGATGATCATGCACTGATCACGTGGCTATCATGCACTGATCACGTGGCTGATCATGCACTGATCACGTGTCTGACCATGCACTGATCACGTGGCTGATCATGCACTGATCACGTAACTGATCATGCACTGATCACGTGGCTATCATGCACTGATCACGTGGCTGATCATGCACTGATCACGTAGCAACCATGTACTGGTCACGTGACTGATCATGCACTGATCACGTAATTGATCATGCACTGATCACGTGGCTGATCATGCACTGATCACGTGGCTGATCACACATGATCACGTGACTGATCATGCACTGATCACGTGGCTGATCATGCACTGATCACGTGGCTATCATGCACTGATCACGTGGCTGATCATGCACTGATCACGTGCCTGATCATGCACTGATCACGTGGCTGATCATGCACTGATCACGTGACTGATCATGCACTGATCACGTGCTGATCATGCACTGATCACGTGGCTATCATGCACTGATCACGTGGCTGATCATGCATGATCACGCAGCTACCATGTACTGGTCACATGACTGATCATGCACTGATCACGTGACTGATCATGCACTGATCACGTGGCTGATCATGCACTGATCACGTGGCTGATCATGCACTGATCACGGGACTGATCATGCACTGATCACGTCTATATCATGCACTGATCACATGACTGCCCATGCACTGATCACGTGGATGATCATACACTAATCTTGTGACAGATCATGCACTGATCACGTGGCTGATCATGCACTGATACCGTGACTGAGCATGGACTGATCACATGACTATCATGTAGTGATCACGTGACTTAATGGCGCTGATCATGTGACTGATCATGCACTGATCATGTTTGCTATCATACACTGATCATGTGCCTCTGGAGGCAATAAACAAAGAGCTGAGTAGGCACGAATCAAACAGTCAGCAGGCAATAATCATGGAACTCAGGTGTGAGGAATCATGCTGCTCAGCTGGCAATAATCAAGCAGCTGAGCAGGCAGGAATTACGCAGCACAGCTGGCAATTGTCAAGCAGATGACAGGCAGGAATCGTGCAGCTCAGCTGGCAATTGTCAAGCAGATGAGCAGACAGTAATCACGCAGCTCAGCAGGCCCAGATCACGTGACTGAGCATGCACTGTTCACGTGGCTGATCATACACTGATCACGTGATGATCATGCACTGATCACTTGGATATCATGCACTGATCACGTGGCTGATCATACACTGTTCACGTGTCTGACCATGCACTGATCACGTGGCTGATCATACACTGCTCACGTAACTGATCATGCACTGATCACGTGGCTATCATGCACTGATCACGTGGCTGAACATGCACTGTTCACGTGGCTGATCACACACCTGTCACGTGACATATCATGCACTGATCACGTGGCACTCATGCACTGATCACGTGGCTGATCATACTCTGCTCACGTAACTCATGCACACATCACGTGGCTATCATGCACTGCTCACGTGGCTGATCATGGAATGATCACGTAGCTACCATATACTGGTCACGTGACTGATCATGCACTGATCACGTAAATGATCATGCACTGATCACGTGACTGATCATGCACTGATCACGTGACTGATCATGCACTGATCACGTGGCTATCATGCACTGCTCACGTGGCTGATCATGCAATGATCACGTAGCAACCATGCACTGGTCACGTGACTGATCATGCACTGATCACGTAATTGATCATGCACTGATCACGTGGCTCATCATGCACTGATCACGTGGCTGATCACACATGTATCACGTGACTGATCATGCACTGATCACGTGGCTATCATGCACTGATCACGTGACTGATCATGCACTGATCACGTCTATATCATGCACTGATCACGTGGCTGCCCATGCACTGATCACGTGGATGATCATACACTGATCTTGTGACAGATCATGCACTGATCACGTGGCTGATCATGCACTGATACCGTGACTGAGCATGGACTGATCACGTGACTATCATGTAGTGATCACGTGACTTAATGGCGCTGATCATGTGACTGATCATGCGCTGATCATGTTTGCTATCATACACTGATCACGTGCCTCTGGAGGCAATAAACAAAGAGCTGAGTAGGCACGAATCAAACAGTCAGCAGGCAATAATCATGGAACTCAGGTGTGAGGAATCATGCTGCTCAGCTGGCAATAATCAAGCAGCTGAGCAGGCAGGAATTACGCAGCACAGCTGGCAATTGTCAAGCAGATGACAGGCAGGAATCGTGCAGCTCAGCTGGCAATTGTCAAGCAGATGAGCAGACAGTAATCACGCAGCTCAGCAGGCCCAGATCACGTGACTGAGCATGCACTGTTCACGTGGCTGATCATGCACTGATCACGTGATGATCATGCACTGATCACGTGGATATCATGCACTGATCACGTGGCTGATCATGCACTGATCACGTGTCTGACCATGCACTGATCACGTGGCTGATCATACACTGCTCACGTAACTGATCATGCACTGATCACGTGGCTATCATGCACTGATCACGTGGCTGATCATGCACGATCACGTAGCAACCATGTACTGGTCACGTGACTGATCATGCACTGATCACGTAATTGATCATGCACTGATCACGTGGCTGATCATGCACTGATCACGTGGCTGATCACACATGATCACGTGACTGATCATGCACTGATCACGTGGCTGATCATGCACTGATCACGTGGCTATCATGCACTGATCACGTGGCTGACATACACTGATCACGTGCCTGATCATGCACTGATCACGTGGCTGATCATGCACTGATCACGTGACTGATCATGCACTGATCACGTGTCTGATCATGCACTGATCACGTCGCTATCATGCACTGCTCACGTGGCTGATCTTGTCATGATCACGCAGCTACCATGTACTGGTCACATGAATGATCATGCACCCATCACGTGACTGATCATGCACTGATCACGTGGCTGATCATGCACTATCACGTGGCTGATCATGCACTGATCACAGGACTGATCATGCACTGATCACGTCTATATCATGCACTGATCACATGACTGCCCATGCACTGATCACGTGGATGATCATACACTAATCTTGTGACAGATCATGCACTGATCACGTGGCTGATCATGCACTGATACCGTGACTGAGCATGGACTGATCACATGACTATCATGTAGTGATCACGTGACTTAATGGCGCTGATCATGTGACTGATCATGCGCTGATCATGTTTGCTATCATACACTGATCATGTGCCTCTGGAGGCAATAAACAAAGAGCTGAGTAGGCACGAATCAAACAGTCAGCAGGCAATAATCATGGAACTCAGGTGTGAGGAATCATGCTGCTCAGCTGGCAATAATCAAGCAGCTGAGCAGGCAGGAATTACGCAGCACAGCTGGCAATTGTCAAGCAGATGACAGGCAGGAATCGTGCAGCTCAGCTGGCAATTGTCAAGCAGATGAGCAGACAGTAATCACGCAGCTCAGCAGGCCCAGATCAAGTGACTGAGCATGCACTGTTCACGTGGCTGATCATACACAGATCACGTGATGATCATGCACTGATCACGTGGATATCATGCACTGATCACGTGGCTGATCATACACTGTTCACGTGTCTGACCATGCACTGATCACGTGGCTGATCATACACTGCTCACGTAACTGATCATGCACTGATCACGTGGCTATCATGCACTGATCACGTGGCTGAACATGCACTGTTCACGTGGCTCATCACACACCTGTCACGTGACATATCATGCACTGATCACGTGGCACTCATGCACTGATCACGTGGCTGATCATACTCTGCTCACGTAACTCATGCACACATCACGTGGCTATCATGCACTGCTCACGTGGCTAGTCATGGAATGATCACGTAGCAACCATATACTGGTCACGTGACTGATCATGCAAAGATCACGTAAATGATCATGCACTGTTCACGTGACTGATCATGTACTGATCACGTGACTGATCATGCACTGACCACGTGGCTATCATGCTCTGCTCACGTGGCTGATCATGCAACGATCACATAGCAACCATGTACTGGTCACGTGACTGATCATGCACTGATCACGTAATTGATCCTGCACTGATCACGTGGCTTATCATGCACTGATCACGTGGCTGATCACACATGTATCACCTGACTGATCATGCACTGATCACGTAGCTCTCATGCACTGATCACGTGGCTGATCATGCACTGATCACGTCGATATCATGCACTGATCACATGGCTGATCACACACGTATCACATGACTGATCATGCACTGATCACGTGGCTGATCATGCACTGATCGCGTGGCTATCATGCACTGATCACGTGGCTGATCATGCACTGATCACGTCATGCTGATCATGATCATGCACTGATCACGTGCCTGATCATGCACTGATCACATGCATCATGATGACTGATCATGCACTGATCACGTGGCTGATCATGCACTGATCACGTGCTACATGCACTGATCATGACTGATCATGCACTGATCACTGATCATGCACTGATCACGTGAATGATCATACACTGATCAGGTGACTGATCATGCACTGATCACGTGGCTATCATGCACTGATCACGCAGACTGATCATGCACTGTTCACGTCTATATCATGCACTGATCACATGACTGCCCATGCACTGATCACGTGGATGATCATACACTAATCTTGTGACAGATCATGCACTGATCACGTGGCTGATCATGCACTGATACCGTGACTGAGCATGGACTGATCACATGACTATCATGTAGTGATCACGTGACTTAATGGCGCTGATCATGTGACTGATCATGCGCTGATCATGTTTGCTATCATACACTGATCATGTGCCTCTGGAGGCAATAAACAAAGAGCTGAGTAGGCATGAATCAAACAGTCAGCAGGCAATAATCATGGAACTCAGGTGTGAGGAATCATGCTGCTCAGCTGGCAATAATCAAGCAGCTGAGCAGGCAGGAATTACGCAGCACAGCTGGCAATTGTCAAGCAGATGACAGGCAGGAATCGTGCAGCTCAGCTGGCAATTGTCAAGCAGATGAGCAGACAGTAATCACGCAGCTCAGCAGGCCCAGATCACGTGACTGAGCATGCACTGTTCACGTGGCTGATCATACACTGATCACGTGATGATCATGTACTGATCACTTGGATATCATGCACTGATCACGTGGCTGATCATACACTGTTCACGTGTCTGACCATGCACTGATCACGTGGCTGATCATACACTGATCACGTAACTGATCATGCACTGATCACGTGGCTATCATGCACTGATCACGTGGCTGATCATGCACTGATCACGTAGCTACCATATACTGTCACGTGACTGATCATGCACTGATCACGTGATTGATCATGCACTGATCACGTGGCTGATCATGCACTGATCACGTGGCTGATCACACATGATCACGTGACTGATCATGCACTGATCACGTGGCTATCATGCACTGATCACGTGGCTATCATGCACTGATCACGTGGCTGATCATGCACTGATCACGTAACTGATCATGCACTGATCACGTGACTGATCATGCACTGATCACGTGGCTATCATGCACTGATCACGTGGCTGATCATGCCATGATCACGCAGCTACCATGTGCAGGTCACGTGACTGATCATGCACTGATCACGCAACTGATCATGCACTGATCACGTGGCTGATCATGCACTGATCACGTGGCTGATCATGCACTGATCACGTGACTGATCATGCACTGTTCACGCCTATATCATGCACTGATCACATGACTGCCTGTGCACTGATCACGTGGATGATCATACACAAATCTTGTGACAGATCATGCACTGATCACGTGGCTGATCATGCACTGATACCGTGACTGAGCATGGATTGATCACATGACTATCATGTAGTGATCACGTGACTTAATGGCGCTGATCATGTGACTGATCATGCGCTGATCATGTTTGCTATCATACACTGATCATGTGCCTCTGGAGGCAATAAACAAAGAGCTGAGTAGGCACGAATCAAACAGTCAGCAGGCAATAATCATGGAACTCAGGTGTGAGGAATCATGCTGCTCAGCTGGCAATAATCAAGCAGCTGAGCAGGCAGGAATTACGCAGCACAGCTGGCAATTGTCAAGCAGATGACGGGCAGGAATCGTGCAGCTCAGCCGGCAATTGTCAAGCAGATGAGCAGACAGTAATCACGCAGCTCAGCAGGCCCAGATCACGTGACTGAGCATGCACTGTTCACGTGGCTGATCATACACTGATCACGTGATGATCATGCACTGATCACTTGGATATCATGCACTGATCACGTGGCTGATCATACACTGTTCACGTGTCTGACCATGCACTGATCACGTGGCTGATCATACACTGCTCACGTAACTGATCATGCACTGATCACGTGGCTATCATGCACTGATCACGTGGCTGATCATGCACTGATCACGTAGCAACCATGCACTGGTCACGTGACTGATCATGCACTGATCACGTGATTGATCATGCACTGATCACGTGGCTGATCATGCACTGATCACGTGGCTGATCACACATGATCACGTGACTGATCATGCACTGATCATGTGGCTCTCATGCACTGATCACGTGGCTACCATGCACTGATCACTTGGCTGACATACACTGATCACGTGCCTGGTCATGCACTGATCACGTGGCTGATCATGCACTGATCACGTGACTGATCATGCACTGATCTCGTGTCTGATCATGCACTGATCTCGTGGCTATCATGCACTGCTCACGTGGCTGATCATGCAATGATCATGTAGCTACCATGTACTGGTCACATGACTGATCATGCTGATCACGTGACTGATCATGCAGTGATCACGTGGCTATCATGCACTATCACGTGGCTGATCATGCACTGATCACGAGACTGATCATGCACTGTTCACGTCTATATCATGCACTGATAACATGCCTGCCCGTGCACTGATCACGTGGATGATCATACACTAATCTTGTGACAGATCATGCACTGATCACGTGGCTGATCATGCATTGATACCGTGACTGAGCATGGACTGATCACATGACTATCATGTAGTGATCACGTGACTTAATGGCGCTGATCATGTGACTGATCATGCGCTGATCATGTTTGCTATCACACACTGATCATGTGCCTCTGGAGGCAATAAACAAAGAGCTGAGTAGGCACGAATCAAACAGTCAGCAGGCAATAATCATGGAACTCAGGTGTGAGGAATCATGCTGCTCAGCTGGCACTAATCAAGCAGCTGAGCAGGCAGGAATTACGCAGCACAGCTGGCAATTGTCAAGCAGATGAGCAGACAGGAATCGCGCAGCTCAGCAGGCCCAGATCACGTGACTGAGCATGCACTGCTCACGTGGCTGATCATACACTGATCACGTGATGATCATGCACTGATCACTTGGATATCATGCACTGATCACGTAACTGATCATGCACTGTTGACGTGCTGACCATGCACTGATCACGTGGCTGATCATGCACTGCTCACGTAACTGATCATGCACTGATCACGTGGCTATCATGCACTGATCACGTGGCTGAACATGCACTGTTCACGTGGCTGATCACACACCTGTCACGTGACATATCATGCACTGATCACGTGGCACTCATGCACTGATCACGTGGCTGATCATACTCTGCTCACGTAACTCATGCACACATCACGTGGCTATCATGCACTGCTCACGTGGCTCGTCATGGAATGATCACGTAGCAACCATATACTGGTCACGTGACTGATCATGCAAAGATCACGTAAATGATCATGCACTGTTCACGTGACTGATCATGTACTGATCACGTGACTGATCATGCACCGACCACGTGGCTATCATGCTCTGCTCACGTGGCTGATCATGCAATGATCACGCAGCAACCATGTACTGGTCACGTGACTGATCATGCACTGATCACGCAATTGATCCTGCACTGATCACGTGGCTCATCATGCACTGATCACGTGGCTGATCACACATGATCACGTGACTGATCATGCACTGATCACGCGGATATCATGCACTGATCACATGGCTATCATGAACTGATCACGTGGCTGATCACGCAATGATCACGTAGCTACCATGTACTGGTCGTGTGACTGATCATGCACTGATCACGTAATTGATCCTGCACTAATCACATGACTGATCATGCACTGATCACGTGGCTGATCACACTGTATCACGTGACTGATCATGTACAGATCACGTGACTAATCATGAAGTGATCACGTGGCTATCCTGCACTGATCACGTGGATAACATGCACTGATCACGTGGCTGATCACACACGTATCACGTGACTAATCATGCACTGATCACGTGGCTATCATGCACTGATCACGTGGCTATCATGCACTGATCACGTGGCTGATCATGCAATGATCACGGAGCTGACATGCACTGGTCACGTGACTGATCATGCACTGATCAGGTAATTGATCATGCACTGATCATGTGACTGATCATGTACAGATCACGTGAATGATCATGCAGAGATCACGTGACTGATCATGCACTGATCACGTGGCTATCATGCACTGCTCACGTGGCTGATCATGCTATGATCACGCAGCTACCATGTACTTGTCACATGACTGATCATGCACTGATCACATAATTGATCATGCACTGATCACCTAGCTTATCATGCATTGATCATGTGACTGATAATGTGCTGATCATGTTTGGTATCACACACTGATCATGTGCCTATGGAGGCAATGAACATAGAGCTGAGTAGGCAGGAATCAGTCAGCAGGCTATAATCATGTAATTCACCTTTGAGAAATCATGCTGCTGAGCTGGCAATAATCAAGTAGATGAGCAGGCAGGAATTACGCAGCACAGGTGGCAATTGTCAAGCAGCTGACAGGCAGGAATCGTGCAGCTCAGCTGGCAATTGTCAAGCAGATGAGCAGACAGTAATCACGCAGCTCAGCAGGCCCTGATCACGTGACTGAGCAGGCACTGTTCACGTGGCTGATCACACACTATCACATGACTGATCATGCACTGATCATGTGACTGATCATGCACTGATCACGTGGCTATCATGCACTGATCACTTGGCTGGACATACACTGATCACGTGCCTGGTCATGCACTGATCACGTGGCTGATCATGCACTGATCACGTGACTGATCATGCACTGATCTCGTGTCTGATCATGCACTGATCACGTGGCTATCATGCACTGCTCACGTGGCTGATCATGCCATGATCACGCAGCTACCATGTACTGGTCACATGACTGATCATGCACTGATCACGTGACTGATCATGCAGTGATCACGTGGCTATCATGAACTACTCACGTGGCTGATCATGCAATGATCATGTAGCTACCATGTACAGGTCACGTGAATGATCATACACCCATCAGGTGACTGATCATGCACTGATCACGTGGCTATCATGCACTGATCACGAGACTGATCATGCACTGTTCACGTCTATATCATGCACTGATCACATGACTGCCCGTGCACTGATCACGTGGATGATCATACACTAATCTTGTGACAGATCATGCACTGATCACGTGGCTGATCATGCACTGATACCGTGACTGAGCATGGACTGATCACGTGACTATCATGTAGTGATCACGTGACTTAATGGCGCTGATCATGTGACTGATCATGCGCTGATCATGTTTGCTATCATACACTGATCATGTGCCTCTGGAGGCAATAAACAAAGAGCTGAGTAGGCACGAATCAAACAGTCAGCAGGCAATAATCATGGAACTCAGGTGTGAGGAATCATGCTGCTCAGCTGGCAATAATCAAGCAGCTGAGCAGGCAGGAATTACGCAGCACAGCTGGCAATTGTCAAGCAGATGACAGGCAGGAATCGTGCAGCTCAGCTGGCAATTGTCAAGCAGATGAGCAGACAGTAATCACGCAGCTCAGCGGGCCCAGATCACGTGACTGAGCATGCACTGTTCACGTGGCTGATCATACACTGATCACGTGATGATCATGCACTGATCACTTGGATATCATGCACTGATCACGTGGCTGATCATACACTGTTCACGTGTCTGACCATGCACTGATCACGTGGCTGATCATACACTGCTCACGTAACTGATCATGCACTGATCACGTGGCTATCATGCACTGATCACGTGGCTGAACATGCACTGTTCACGTGGCTGATCACACACCTGTCACGTGACATATCATGCACTGATCACGTGGCACTCATGCACTGATCACGTGGCTGATCATACTCTGCTCACGTAACTCATGCACACATCACGTGGCTATCATGCACTGCTCACGTGGCTCGTCATGGAATGATCACGTAGCAACCATATACTGGTAACGTGACTGATCATGCAAAGATCACGTAAATGATCATGCACTGGTCACGTGACTGATCATGTACTGATCACGTGACTGATCATGCACTGACCACGTGGCTATCATGCTCTGCTCACGTGGCTGATCACGCAATGATCACGTAGCAACCATGTACTGGTCACGTGACTGATCATGCACTGATCACGTAATTGATCCTGCACTGATCACGTGGCTCATCATGCACTGATCACGTGGCTGATCACACATGTATCACGTGACTGATCATGCACTGATCACGTGGCTCTCATGCACTGATCACGTGGCTGTCATGCACTGATCACGTGGATATCATGCACTGATCACGTGGCTGATCACACACGTATCACATGACTGATCATGCACTGATCACGTGGCTATCATGCACTGATCACGTGGCTATCATGCACTGATAATGTGGCTGATCAGGCAATGATCACGTAGCTACCATGTACTGGTCACGTGACTGATCATGCACTGATCACGTAATTGATCATGCACTGATCATGTGGCTGATCATGCACTGATCACGTGGCTGATCATGCACTGATCACATAACTGATCATGCACTGATCACGTGACTGATCATGCACTGATCACGTGGCTATCATGCACTGATCACTTGGCTGACATACACTGATCACGTGCCTGGTCATGCACTGATCACGTGGCTGATCATGCAGTGATCACGTGGCTGTCATGAACTGCTCACGTGGCTGATCATGCAATGATCACGTAGCTACCATGTACAGGTCACGTGAATGATCATACACCCATCAGGTGACTGATCATGCACTGATCACGTGGCTATCATGCACTGATCACGAGACTGATCATGCACTGTTCACGTCTATATCATGCACTGATCACATGACTGCCCGTGCACTGATCACGTGGATGATCATACACTAATCTTGTGACAGATCATGCACTGATCACGTGGCTGATCATGCACTGATACCGTGACTGAGCATGGACTGATCACATGACTATCATGTAGTGATCACGTGACTTAATGGCGCTGATCATGTGACTGATCATGCGCTGATCATGTTTGCTATCATACACTGATCATGTGCCTCTGGAGGCAATAAACAAAGAGCTGAGTAGGCACGAATCAAACAGTCAGCAGGCAATAATCATGGAACTCAGGTGTGAGGAATCATGCTGCTCAGCTGGCAATAATCAAGCAGCTGAGCAGGCAGGAATTACGCAGCACAGCTGGCAATTGTCAAGCAGATGACAGGCAGGAATCGTGCAGCTCAGCTGGCAATTGTCAAGCAGATGAGCAGACAGTAATCACGCAGCTCAGCAGGCCCAGATCACGTGACTGAGCATGCACTGTTCACGTGGCTGATCATACACAGATCACGTGATGATCATGCACTGATCACTTGGATATCATGCACTGATCAAGTGGCTGATCATACACTGTTCACGTGTCTGACCATGCACTGATCACGTGGCTGATCATACACTGCTCACGTAACTGATCATGCACTGATCACGTGGCTATCATGCACTGATCACGTGGCTGAACATGCACGATCACGTAGCAACCATGTACTGGTCACGTGACTGATCACACACTGATCACGTGACTGATCATGCACTGATCACGTGGCACATCATGCACTGATCACGTGGCTGATCACACTTGTTCACGTAACTGAGCATGCACTGATCACGTGGCTATCATGCACTGATCACGCGACTATCATGCACTGATCACGTGGCTGATCATACTGATAACGTGACTGATCATGCACTGATCACGTAGCTGATCATGCACTGTTCACGTGACTGATCATGCACTGATCACGTGACTGATCATGCACTGATCACGTGGCTATCATGCTCTGCTCACGTGGCTGATCATGCATGATCACGCAGCTACCATGTACTGGTCACGTGACTGATCATGCACTGATCACGTGATTGATCCTGCAGTGATCACGTGGCTCATCATGCACTATCACGTGGCTGATCATGCACTGATCACGTGACTGATCATGCACTGTTCACGTCTATATCATGCACTGATCACATGACTGCCCATGCACTGATCACGTGGATGATCATACACTAATCTTGTGACAGATCATGCACTGATCACGTGGCTGATCATGCACTGATACCGTGACTGAGCATGGACTGATCACATGACTATCATGTAGTGATCACGTGACTTAATGGCACTGATCATGTGACTGATCACGCGCTGATCATGTTTGCTATCATGCACTGATCATGTGCCTCTGGAGGCAATAAACAAAGAGCTGAGTAGGCACGAATCAAACAGTCAGCAGGCAATAATCATGGAACTCAGGTGTGAGGAATCATGCTGCTCAGCTGGCAATAATCAAGCAGCTGAGCAGGCAGGAATCGTGCAGCTCAGCTGGCAATTGTCAAGCAGATGAGCAGACAGTAATCACGCAGCTCAGCAGGCCCAGATCACGTGACTGAGCATGCACTGTTCACGTGGCTGATCATACACTGATCACGTGGTGATCATGCACTGATCACTTGGATATCATGCACTGATCACGTGGCTGATCATACACTGTTCGCGTGTCTGACCATGCACTGATCACGTGGCTGATCATGCACTGCTCACGTAACTGATCATGCACTGATCACGTGGCTATCATGCACTGATCACGTGGCTGATCATGCACTGATCACGTGGCTGATCACACACCTGTCACGTGACATATCATGCACTGATCACGTGGCACTCATGCACTGATCACGTGGCTGATCATGCACTGATCACGTGGCTGATCATGCACACATCACGTGACTATCATGCACTGCTCACGTGGCTCGTCATGCACTGATCACGTAGCTACCATGTACTGGTCACGTGGCTGATCATGCACTGATCACGTAAATGATCATGCACTGGTCACGTGACTGATCATGTACTGATCACGTGACTGATCATGCACTGATCACGTGGCTATCATGCTCTGCTCACGTGGCTGATCATGCAATGATCACGTAGCAACCATGTACTGTCACGTGACTGATCATGCACTGATCACGTAATTGATCCTGCACTGATCACGTGGCTCATCATGCACTGATCACGTGGCTGATCATACATGTATCACGTGACTGATCATGCACTGATCACGTGGCTATCATGCACTGATCACGTAGCTATCATGCACTGATCACGTGGCTGATCATGCACTGATCACGTAGCTACCATGTACTGGTCATGTGACTGATCATGCACTGATCACGTAATTGATCATGCACTGATCACATGGCTCATCATGCACTGATCACGTGACTGATCATGCACAGATCACGTGACTGATCATGCACAGATCACGTAAATAATCATGAAGTGATCACGTGGCTATCCTGCACTGATCACGTGGATAACATGCACTGATCACGTGGCTGATCACACACTATCACGTGACTGATCATGCACTGATCACGTAACTGATCATGCACTGATCACGTGGCTATCATGCACTGATCACGTGGCTATCATGCACTGATCACGTGGCTGATCATGCACTGATCACGTGACTGATCATGCACTGATCACGTAACTGATCATGCACTGATCACGTGACTGATCATGCACTGATCACGTGGCTATCATGCACTGATCACGTGGCTGATCATGCAATGATCACGTAGCTACCATGTACTTGTCATGTGACTGATCATGCACTGATCACATAATTGATCATGCACTGATCACCTGGCTTATCATGCATTGATCATGTGACTGATCATGTGCTGATCATGTTTGGTGTCACACACTGATCATGTGCCTATGGAGGCAATGAACATAGAGCTGAGTAGGCAGGAATCAGTCAGCAGGCTATAATCATGTAATTCACCTCTGAGAAATCATGCTGCTGAGCTGGCAATAATCAAGTAGATGAGCAGGCAGGAATCGTGCAGCTCAGCTGGCAATTGTCAAGCAGATGAGCAGACAGTAATCACGCAGCTCAGCAGGCCCTGATCACGTGACTGAGCATGCACTGTTCACGTGGCTGATCACACACCGATCACATGACTGATCATGCACTGATCATGTGAATGATCATGCACTGATCACGTGGCTATCATGCACTGATCACTTGGCTGACATACACTGATCACGTGCCTGGTCATGCACTGATCACGTGGCTGATCATGCACTGATCACGTGACTGATCATGCACTGATCTCGTGTCTGATCATGCACTGATCACGTGGCTATCATGCACTGCTCACGTGGCTGATCATGCCATGATCACGCAGCTACCATGTACTGGTCACATGACTGATCATGCACTGATCACGTGACTGATCATGCAGTGATCACGTGGCTATCATGAACTACTCACGTGGCTGATCATGCAATGATCACGTAGCTACCATGTACAGGTCACGTGACTGATCATACACCCATCAGGTGACTGATCATGCACTGATCACGTGGCTATCATGCACTGATCACGAGACTGATCATGCACTGTTCACGTCTCTATCATGCACTGATCACATGACTGCCCGTGCACTGATCACGTGGATGATCATACACTAATCTTGTGACAGATCATGCACTGATCACGTGGCTGATCATGCACTGATACCGTGACTGAGCATGGACTGATCACATGACTATCATGTAGTGATCACGTGACTTAATGGCGCTGATCATGTGACTGATCATGCGCTGATCATGTTTGCTATCATACACTGATCATGTGCCTCTGGAGGCAATAAACAAAGAGCTGAGTAGGCACGAATCAAACAGTCAGCAGGCAATAATCATGGAACTCAGGTGTGAGGAATCATGCTGCTCAGCTGGCAATAATCAAGCAGCTGAGCAGGCAGGAATTATGCAGCACAGCTGGCAATTGTCAAGCAGATGACAGGCAGGAATCGTGCAGCTCAGCTGGCAATTGTCAAGCAGATGAGCAGACAGTAATCACGCAGCTCAGCAGGCCCAGATCACGGGACTGAGCATGCACTGTTCACGTGGCTGATCATACACTGATCACGTGATGATCATGCACTGATCACTTGGATATCATGCACTGATCACGTGGCTGATCATACACTGTTCACGTGTCTGATCATGCACTGATCACGTGGCTGATCATACACTGCTCACGTAACTGATCATGCACTGATCACGTGGCTATCATGCACTGATCACGTGGCTGAACATGCACTGTTCACGTGGCTGATCACACACCTGTCACGTGACATATCATGCACTGATCACGTGGCACTCATGCACTGATCACGTGGCTGATCATACTCTGCTCACGTAACTCATGCACACATCACGTGGCTATCATGCACTGCTCACGTGGCTCGTCATGGAATGATCACGTAGCAACCATATACTGGTCACGTGACTGATCATGCAAAGATCACGTAAATGATCATGCACTGGTCACGTGACTGATCATGTACTGATCACGTGACTGATCATGCACTGATCACGTGGCTCTCATGCTCTGCTCACGTGGCTGATCATGCACTGATCACGTGGCTATCATGCACTGATCACGTGGCTGATCATGCACGTATCACGTGACTGATCATGCACTGATCACGTGGCTATCATGCACTGATCACGTGGCTATCATGCACTGATCACGTGGCTGATCATGCACTGATCACGTGGCTACCATGCACTGATCACGTGGCTGATCATGCACTGATCACGTGGCTGATCATGCACTGATCACGTGGCTGATCATGCACTGATCACGTGGCTGATCATGCACTGATCACGTAGCTGATCATGCACTGATCACGTGGCTGATCATGCACTGATCACGTGGCTATCATGCACTGATCACTTGGCTGACATACACTGATCACGTGCCTGATCATGCACTGATCACGTGGCTGATCATGCACTGATCACGTGGCTGTCATGAACTACTCACGTGGCTGATCATGCAATGATCACGTAGCTACCATGTACAGGTCACGTGACTGATCATACACCCATCAGGTGACTGATCATGCACTGATCACGTGGCTATCATGCACTGATCACGAGACTGATCATGCACTGTTCAGGTCTCTATCATGCACTGATCACATGACTGCCCGTGCACTGATCACGCGGATGATCATACACTAATCTTGTGACAGATCATGCACTGATCACGTGGCTGATCATGCACTGATACCGTGACTGAGCATGGACTGATCACATGACTATCATGTAGTGATCACGTGACTTAATGGCGCTGATCATGTGACTGATCATGCGCTGATCTTGTTTGCTATCATACACTGATCATGTGCCTCTGGAGGCACTAAACAAAGAGCTGAGTAGGCACGAATCAAACATTCAGCAGGCAATAATCATGGAACACAGGTGTGAGGAATCATGCTGCTCAGCTGGCAATAATCAAGCAGCTGAGCAGGCAGGAATTACGCAGCACAGCTGGCAATTGTCAAGCAGATGACAGGCAGGAATCGTGCAGCTCAGCTGGCAATTGTCATGCACATGAGCAGACAGTAATCACGCAGCTCAGCAGGCCCAGATCACGTGACTGATCATGCACTGTTCACGTGGCTGATCATGCACTGATCACGTGATGATCATGCACTGATCACTTGGATATCATGCACTGATCACGTGGCTGATCATACACTGATCACGTGTCTGACCATGCACTGATCACGTGGCTGATCATACACTGCTCACGTAACTGATAATGCACTGATCACGTGGCTATCATGCTCTGCTCACATGGCTGATCATGCACCGATCACGTAGCTACCATGTACTGATCACGTGACTGATCATGCACTGATCACGTAATTGATCCTGCACTGATCACGTGGCACATCACGCACTGATCACGTGGCTGATCACACATGTATCCGTGACTGACCATGCACTGATCACGTGACTGTCATGCACTGATCACGTGGCTATCATGCACTGATCACTTGGCTGACATACACTGATCACGTGCCTGGTCATGCACTGATCACGTGGCTGATCATGCACTGATCACGTGACTGATCATGCACTGATCTCGTGTCTGATCATGCACTGATCACGTGGCTATCATGCACTGCTCACGTGGCTGATCATGCATGATCACGCAGCTACCATGTACTGGTCACATGACTGATCATGCACTGATCACGTGACTGATCATGCAGTGACCACGTGGCTGATCATGAACTGATCACGTGGCTGATCATGCAATGATCACGAGACTGATCATGCACTGTTCACGTCTATATCATGCACTGATAACATGACTGCCCGTGCACTGATCACGTGGATGATCATACACTAATCTTGTGACAGATCATGCACTGATCACGTGGCTGATCATGCACTGATACCGTGACTGAGCATGGACTGATCACATGACTATCATGTAGTGATCACGTGACTTAATGGCGCTGATCATGTGACTGATCATGCGCTGATCATGTTTGCTATCATACACTGATCATGTGCCTCTGGAGGCAATAAACAAAGAGCTGAGTAGGCACGAATCAAACAGTCAGCAGGCAAAATCATGGAACACAGGTGTGAGGAATCATGCTGCTCAGCTGGCAATAATCAAGCAGCTGAGCAGGCAGGAATCGTGCAGCTCAGATGGCAATTGTCAAGCAGATGAGCAGACAGTAATCACGCAGCTCAGCAGGCCCAGATCACGTGACTGAGCATGCACTGTTCACGTGGCTGATCATACACTGATCACGTGATGATCATGCACTGATCACTTGGATATCATGCACTGATCACGTGGCTGATCATGCACTGTTCACGTGTCTGACCATGCACTGATCACGTGGCTGATCATACACTGCTCACGTAACTGATCATGCACTGATCACGTGGCTATCATGCACTGATCACGTGGCTGAACATGCACTGTTCACGTGGCTGATCACACACCTGTCACGTGACTATCATGCACTGATCACGTGGCACTCATGCACTGATCACGTGGCTGATCATGCTCTGATCACGTAACTGATCATGCACACATCACGTGGCTCTCATGCACTGCTCACGTGGCTCGTCATGCAATGATCACGTAGCTACCATATACTGGTCACGTGACTGATCATGCACTGATCACGTAAATGATCATGCACTGATCACGTGACTGATCATGTACTGATCACGTGGCTGATCATGCACTGATCACGTGGCTATCATGCTCTGCTCACGTGGCTGATCATGCACAGATCACGTGGCTACCATGTACTGTCACGTGACTGATCATACACTGATCACGTAATTGATCATGCACTGATCACGTGGCTCATCATGCACAGATCACGTGGCTGATCACACATGTTCACGTGTCTGATCATGCACTGATCACGTGACTATCATGCACTGATCACGTAGCTATCATGCACTGATCACGTGGCTGATCATGCACTGATCACGTGGCTACCATGTACTGATCACGTGACTGATCATGCACTGATCACGTAATTGATCCTGCACTGATCACGTGGCTCATCATGCACTGATCACGTGGCTGATCACACTGATCACGTGACTGATCATGCACTGATCACGTGGCTGATCATGCACTGATCACGTGGCTATCCTGCACTGATCTCGTAGCTATCATGCACTGATCACGTGACTGATCACGCACTGATCACGTAATTGATCATGTACTGATCACGTGACTGATCATGCACTGATCACGTGACTATCCTGCACTGATCACGTGGATAACATGCACTGATCACGTGGCTGATCACACTCGTATCACGTGACTGATCATGTACTGATCACATGGCTAATCATGCAGTGATCACGTGGCTATCATGCACTGATCACGTGGATAACATGCACTGATCACGTGGTTGATCACACACGATCACGTGACTAATCATGCACTGATCACGTGGCTATCATGCAGTGATCGCGTGGCTATCATGCACTGATCACGTGGCTGATCATGCAATGATCACGGAGCTACCATGCACTGGTCACGTGACTGATCATGCACTGATCAGGTAATTGATCATGCACTGATCATGTGACTGATCATGCACTGATCACGTAACTGATCATGCAGAGATCACGTGACTGATCATGCACTGATCACGTGGCTATCATGCACTGCTCACGTGGCTGATCATGCAATGATCACGCAGCTACCATGTACTTGTCACATGACTGATCATGCACTGATCACATAATTGATCATGCACTGATCACCTGGCTTATCATGCATTGATCATGTGACTGATCATGTGCTGATCATGTTTGGTGTCACACACTGATCATGTGCCTATGGAGGCAATGAACATAGAGCTGAGTAGGCAGGAATCAGTCAGCAGGCTATAATCATGTAATTCACCTCTGAGAAATCATGCTGCTGAGCTGGCAATAATCAAGTAGATGAGCAGGCAGGAATTACGCAGCACAGGTGGCAATTGTCAAGCAGCTGACAGGCAGGAATCGTGCAGCTCAGCTGGCAATTGTCAAGCAGATGAGCAGACAGTAATCACGCAGCTCAGCAGGCCCTGATCACGTGACTGAGCATGCACTGTTCACGTGGCTGATCACACACCTATCACATGACTGATCATGCACTGATCATGTGAATGATCATGCACTGATCACGTGGCTATCATGCACTGATCACTTGGCTGGACATACACTGATCATGTGCCTGGTCATGCACTGATCACGTGGCTGATCATGCACTGATCACGTGACTGATCATGCACTGATCTCGTGTCTGATCATGCACTGATCACGTGGCTATCATGCACTGCTCACGTGGCTGATCATGCCATGATCACGCAGCTACCATGTACTGGTCACATGACTGATCAGGCACTGATCACGTGACTGATCATGCAGTGATCACGTGGCTATCATGAACTACTCACGTGGCTGATCATGCAATGATCATGTAGCTACCATGTACTGGTCACGTGAATGATCATACACCCATCAGGTGACTGATCATGCACTGATCACGTGGCTATCATGCACTGATCACGAGACTGATCATGCACTGTTCACGTCTATATCATGCACTGATCACATGACTGCCCGTGCACTGATCACGTGGATGATCATACACTAATCTTGTGACAGATCATGCACTGATCACGTGGCTGATCATGCACTGATACCGTGACTGAGCATGGACTGATCACATGACTATCATGTAGTGATCACGTGACTTAATGGCGCTGATCATGTGACTGATCATGCGCTGATCATGTTTGCTATCATACACTGATCATGTGCCTCTGGAGGCAATAAACAAAGAGCTGAGTAGGCACGAATCAAACAGTCAGCAGGCAATAATCATGGAACTCAGGTGTGAGGAATCATGCTGCTCAGCTGGCAATAATCAAGCAGCTGAGCAGGCAGGAATTACGCAGCACAGCTGGCAATTGTCAAGCAGATGACAGGCAGGAATCGTGCAGCTCAGCTGGCAATTGTCAAGCAGATGAGCAGACAGTAATCACGCAGCTCAGCAGGCCCAGATAACGGGACTGAGCATGCACTGTTCACGTGGCTGATCATACACTGATCACGTGATGATCATGCACTGATCACTTGGATATCATGCACTGATCACGTGGCTGATCGTACACTGTTCACGTGTCTGACCATGCACTGATCACGTGGCTGATCATACACTGCTCACGTAACTGATCATGCACTGATCACGTGGCTATCATGCACTGATCACGTGGCTGAACATGCACTGTTCACGTGGCTGATCACACACCTGTCACGTGACATATCATGCACTGATCACGTGGCACTCATGCACTGATCACGTGGCTGATCATACTCTGCTCACGTAACTCATGCACACATCACGTGGCTATCATGCACTGCTCACGTGGCTCGTCATGGAATGATCACGTAGCAACCATATACTGGTCACGTGACTGATCATGCACAGATCACGTAAATGATCATGCACTGTTCACGTGACTGATCATGTACTGATCACGTGACTGATCATGCACTGATCACGTGGCTATCATGCTCTGCTCACGTGGCTGATCATGCAATGATCACGTAGCAACCATGTACTGGTCACGTGACTGATCATGCACTGATCACGTAATTGATCCTGCACTGATCACGTGGCTCATCATGCACTGATCACGTGGCTGATCACACATGTATCACGTGACTGATCATGCACTGATCACGTGGCTCTCATGCACTGATCACGTGGCTATCATGCACTGATCACGTAGCTATCATGCACTGATCACGTGGCTGATCATGCAATGATCACGTAGCTACCATGTACTGGTCACGTGACTGATCATGCACTGATCACGTAATTGATCATGCACTGATCATGTGGCTGATCATGCACTGATCACGTGGCTGATCACACTGATCACGTGACTGATCATGCACTGATCACGTGACTGATCATGCACTGATCACGTGGCTATCATGCACTGATCACGTGGCTATCATGCACTGATCACGTGGCTGATCACACACTATCACGTGAATGATCATGCACTGATCACGTGGCTATCATGCACTGATCACGTGGCTATCATGCACTGATCACGTGGCTGATCATGCACTGATCACGGAGCTGCCATGCACTGATCACGTGACTGATCATGCACTGATCACGTAACTGATCATGCACTGATCACGTGACTGATCATGCACTGATCACGTGACTGATCATGCACTGATCACGTGACTGATCATGCACTGATCACGTGGCTATCATGCACTGATCACGTGGCTGATCATGCACTGATCACGCAGCTACCATGTACTGTCACATGACTGATCATGCACTGATCACATAACTGATCATGCACTGATCACGTGGCTTATCATGCACTGATCATGTGACTGATCATGCGCTGATCATGTTTGCTATCATACACTGATCATGTGCCTCTGGAGGCAATAAACAAAGAGCTGAGTAGGCAGGAATCAGTCAGCAGGCAATAATCATGGAACTCAGCTCTGAGGAATCATGCTGCTCAGCTGGCAATAATCAACTAGATGAGCAGGCAGGAATTACGCAGCACAGCTGGCAATTGTCAAGCAGATGACAGGCAGGAATCGTGCAGCTCAGCTGGCAATTGTCAAGCAGATGAGCAGACAGTAATCACGCAGCTCAGCAGGCCCAGATCACGTGACTGAGCATGCACTGTTCACGTGGCTGATCACACACTGATCACGTGACTGATCATGCACTGATCACGTGACTGATCATGCACTGATCACGTGGCTGATCATGCACTGATCACGTGGCTGACCATGCACTGATCACGTGCCTGATCATACACTGCTCACGTAGCTGATCATGCACTGATCACGTGACTGATCATGCTCTGCTCACGTGGCTGATCATGCACCGATCACGTAGCAACCATGTACTGATCACGTGGCTGATCATGCACTGATCACGCAGCTACCATGCACTGATCACGTGACTGATCATGCACTGATCACGTGACTGATCATGCACTGATCACGTGTCTGACCATGCACTGATCACGTGGCTATCATGCACTGATCACGTGGCTGATCATGCACTGATCACGCAGCTATCATGCACTGATCACATGACTGATCATGCACTGATCTCGTGACTGATCATGCACTGATCACGTGGCTATCATGCACTGCTCACGTGGCTGATCATGCCATGATCACGCAGCTACCATGTACTGGTCACGTGAATGATCATGCACCGATCAGGTGACTGATCATGCACTGATCACGTGGCTATCATGCACTGATCACTAGACTGATCATGCACTGTTCACGTCTATATAATGCACTGATAACATGACTGCCCATGCACTGATCACGTGGATGATCATACACTAATCTTGTGACAGATCATGCACTGATCACGTGGCTGATCATGCACTGATACCGTGACTGAGCATGGACTGATCACATGACTATCATGTAGTGATCACGTGACTTAATGGCGCTGATCATGTGACTGATTATGCGCTGATCATGTTTGCTATCATACAGTGATCATGTGCCTCTAGAGGCAATAAACAAAGAGCTGAGTAGGCACGAATCAAACAGTCAGCAGGCAATAATCATGGAACTCAGGTGTGAGGAATCATGCTGCTCAGCTGGCAATAATCAAGCAGCTGAGCAGGCAGGAATTATGCAGCACAGCTGGCAATTGTCAAGCAGATGACAGGCAGGAATCCTGCAGCTCAGCTGGCAATTGTCAAGCAGATGAGCAGACAGTAATCACGCAGCTCAGCAGGCCCAGATCACGTGACTGAGCATGCACTGTTCACGTGGCTGATCATACACTGATCACGTGATGATCATGCACTGATCACTTGGATATCATGCACTGATCACGTGGCTGATCATACACTGTTCACGTGTCTGACCATGCACTGATCACGTGGCTGATCATACACTGCTCACGTAACTGATCATGCACTGATCACGTGGCTATCATGCACTGCTCACGTGGCTGATCATGCACGATCACGTAGCAACCATGTACTGGTCACGTGACTGATCATGCACTGATCACGTAATTGATCATGCACTGATCACGTGGCTCATCATGCACTGATCACGTGGCTGATCACACATGATCACGTGACTGATCATGCACTGATCACGTGGCTATCATGCACTGATCACGTGGCTATCATGCACTGATCACGTGGCTGACATACACTGATCACGTGCCTGATCATGCACTGATCACGTGGCTGATCATGCACTGATCACGTGACTGATCATGCACTGATCACGTGTCTGATCATGCACTGATCACGTGGCTATCATGCACTGCTCACGTGGCTGATCATGCATGATCACGCAGCTACCATGTTCTGGTCACATGACTGATCATGCACTGATCACGTGACTGATCATGCACTGATCACGTGGCTGATCATGCACTATCACGTGGCTGATCATGCACTGATCACGGGACTGATCATGCACTGTTCACGTCTATATCATGCACTGATCACATGACTGCCCATGCACTGATCACGTGGATGATCATACACTAATCTTGTGACAGATCATGCACTGATCACGTGGCTGATCATGCACTGATACCGTGACTGAGCATGGACTGATCACATGACTATCATGTAGTGATCACGTGACTTAATGGCGCTGATCATGTGACTGATCATGCACTGATCATGTTTGCTATCATACACTGATCATGTGCCTCTGGAGGCAATAAACAAAGAGCTGAGTAGGCACGAATCAAACAGTCAGCAGGCAATAATCATGGAACTCAGGTGTGAGGAATCATGCTGCTCAGCTGGCAATAATCAAGCAGCTGAGCAGGCAGGAATTACGCAGCACAGCTGGCAATTGTCAAGCAGATGACAGGCAGGAATCGTGCAGCTCAGCTGGCAATTGTCAAGCAGATGAGCAGACAGTAATCACGCAGCTCAGCAGGCCCAGTTCACGTGACTGAGCATGCACTGTTCACGTGGCTGATCATACACTGATCACGTGATGATCATGCACTGATCACTTGGATATCATGCACTGATCACGTGGCTGATCATACACTGTTCACGTGTCTGACCATGCACTGATCACGTGGCTGATCATACACTGCTCACGTAACTGATCATGCACTGATCACGTGGCTATCATGCACTGATCACGTGGCTGAACATGCACTGTTCACGTGGCTGATCACACACCTGTCACGTGACATATCATGCACTGATCACGTGGCACTCATGCACTGATCACGTGGCTGATCATACTCTGCTCACGTAACTCATGCACACATCACGTGGCTATCATGCACTGCTCACGTGGCTCGTCATGGAATGATCACGTAGCAACCATATACTGGTCACGTGACTGATCATGCACTGATCACGTAAATGATCATGCACTGTTCACGTGACTGATCATGTACTGATCACGTGACTGATCATGCACTGATCACGTGGCTATCATGCACTGCTCACGTGGCTGATCATGCAATGATCACGTAGCAACCATGTACTGGTCACGTGACTGATCATGCACTGATCACGTAATTGATCATGCACTGATCACGTGGCTCATCATGCACTGATCACGTGGCTGATCACACATGTATCACGTGACTGATCATGCACTGATCACGTGGCTATCATGCACTGATCACGTGACTGATCATGCACTGATCACGTCTATATCATGCACTGATCACATGACTGCCCATGCACTGATCACGTGGATGATCATACACTGATCTTGTGACAGATCATGCACTGATCACGTGGCTGATCATGCACTGATACCGTGACTGAGCATGGACTGATCACATGACTATCATGTAGTGATCACGTGACTTAATGGCGCTGATCATGTGACTGATCATGCGCTGATCATGTTTGCTATCATACACTGATCATGTGCCTCTGGAGGCAATAAAGAAAGAGCTGAGTAGGCACGAATCAAACAGTCAGCAGGCAATAATCATGGAACTCAGGTGTGAGGAATCATGCTGCTCAGCTGGCAATAATCAAGCAGCTGAGCAGGCAGGAATTACGCAGCACAGCTGGCAATTGTCAAGCAGATGACAGGCAGGAATCGTGCAGCTCAGCTGGCAATTGTCAAGCAGATGAGCAGACAGTAATCACGCAGCTCAGCAGGCCCAGATCACGTGACTGAGCATGCACTGTTCACGTGGCTGATCATACACTGATCACGTGATGATCATGCACTGATCACTTGGATATCATGCACTGATCACGTGGCTGATCATACACTGATCACGTGTCTGACCATGCACTGATCACGTGGCTGATCATACACTGATCACGTAACTGATCATGCACTGATCACGTGGCTATCATGCACTGATCACGTGGCTGATCATGCACTGATCACGTAGCAACCATGTACTGATCACGTGACTGATCATGCACTGATCACGTAATTGATCATGCACTGATCACGTGGCTGATCATGCACTGATCACGTGGCTGATCACACATGATCACGTGACTGATCATGCACTGATCACGTGGCTATCATGCACTGATCACGTGGCTATCATGCACTGATCACGTGGCTGGACATGCACTGATCACGTGCCTGATCATGCACTGATCACGTGGCTGATCATGCACTGATCACGTGACTGATCATGCACTGATCACGTGGCTGATCATGCACTGATCACGTGACTGATCATGCACTGATCACGTGGCTATCATGCACTGATCACGTGGCTGATCATGCACTGATCACGGGACTGATCATGCACTGTTCACGTCTATATCATGCACTGATCACATGACTGCCCATGCACTGATCACGTGGATGATCATACACTAATCTTGTGACAGATCATGCACTGATCACGTGGCTGATCATGCACTGATACCGTGACTGAGCATGGACTGATCACATGACTATCATGTAGTGATCACGTGACTTAATGGCGCTGATCATGTGACTGATCATGCGCTGATCATGTTTGCTATCATACACTGATCATGTGCCTCTGGAGGCAATAAACAAAGAGCTGAGTAGGCACGAATCAAACAGTCAGCAGGCAATAATCATGGAACTCAGGTGTGAGGAATCATGCTGCTCAGCTGGCAATAATCAAGCAGCTGAGCAGGCAGGAATTACGCAGCACAGCTGGCAATTGTCAAGCAGATGACAGGCAGGAATCGTGCAGCTCAGCTGGCAATTGTCAAGCAGATGAGCAGACAGTAATCACGCAGCTCAGCAGGCCCAGATCACGTGACTGAGCATGCACTGTTCACGTGGCTGATCATACACTGATCACGTGATGATCATGCACTGATCACTTGGATATCATGCACTGATCACGTGGCTGATCATACACTGTTCACGTGTCTGACCATGCACTGATCACGTGGCTGATCATACACTGCTCACGTAACTGATCATGCACTGATCACGTGGCTATCATGCACTGATCACGTGGCTGAACATGCACTGTTCACGTGGCTGATCACACACCTGTCACGTGACATATCATGCACTGATCACGTGGCACTCATGCACTGATCACGTGGCTGATCATACTCTGCTCACGTAACTCATGCACACATCACGTGGCTATCATGCACTGCTCACGTGGCTCGTCATGGAATGATCACGTAGCAACCATATACTGGTCACGTGACTGATCATGCAAGATCACGTAAATGATCATGCACTGTTCACGTGACTGATCATGTACTGATCACGTGACTGATCATGCACTGATCACGTGGCTATCATGCTCTGCTCACGTGGCTGATCATGCAACGATCACGTAGCAACCATGTACTGGTCACGTGACTGATCATGCACTGATCACGTAATTGATCCTGCACTGATCACGTGGCTCATCATGCACTGATCACGTGGCTGATCACACATGTATCACGTGACTGATCATGCACTGATCACGTGGCTCTCATGCACTGATCACGTGGCTGTCATGCACTGATCACGTGGATATCATGCACTGATCACGTGGCTGATCACACACGTATCACATGACTGATCATGCACTGATCACGTGGCTATCATGCACTGATCACGTGGCTATCATGCACTGATCACGTGGCTGATCATGCAATGATCACGTAGCTACCATGTACTGGTCACGTGACTGATCATGCACTGATCACGTAATTGATCATGCACTGATCACGTGGCTGATCATGCACTGATCACGTGCCTGATCATGCACTGATCACATGACTGATCATGCACTGATCACGTGACTGATCATGCACTGATCACGTGGCTATCATGCACTGATCACTTGGCTGACATACACTGATCACGTGCCTGATCATGCACTGATCACGTGGCTGATCATGCACTGATCACGTGGCTGATCATGCACTGATCACGTGACTATCATGCACTGATCACGTGGCATCATGCACTGATCACGTGGCTGATCATGCACTGCTCACGTAACTCATGCACTGATCACGTGGCTATCATGCACTGCTCACGTGGCTGATCATGCACTGATCACGTAGCAACCATGTACTGGTCACGTGACTGATCATGCACTGATCACGTAATGATCCTGCACTGATCACGTGGCTGATCATGCACTGATCACGTGATGATCATGCACTGATCACGTGGATATCATGCACTGATCACGTGGCTGATCATACACTGATCACGTGTCTGACCATGCACTGATCACGTGGCTGATCATACACTGCTCACGTAACTGATCATGCACTGATCACGTGGCTATCATGCACTGATCACGTGGCTGAACATGCACTGTTCACGTGGCTGATCACACACTGTCACGTGACATATCATGCACTGATCACGTGGCACTCATGCACTGATCACGTGGCTGATCATACACTGCTCACGTAACTCATGCACACATCACGTGGCTATCATGCACTGCTCACGTGGCTGTCATGGAATGATCACGTAGCTACCATATACTGGTCACGTGACTGATCATGCAGATCACGTGAATGATCATGCACTGATCACGTGACTGATCATGCACTGATCACGTGACTGATCATGCACTGATCACGTGGCTATCATGCACTGCTCACGTGGCTGATCATGCAATGATCACGTAGCAACCATGTACTGTCACGTGACTGATCATGCACTGATCACGTAATTGATCATGCACTGATCACGTGGCTCATCATGCACTGATCACGTGGCTGATCACACATGTATCACGTGACTGATCATGCACTGATCACGTGGCTGATCATGCACTGATCACGTGGCTATCATGCACTGATCACGTAGCTATCATGCACTGATCACGTGGCTGATCATGCAATGATCACGTAGCTACCATGTACTGATCACGTGACTGATCATGCACTGATCACGTAATTGATCATGCACTGATCACGTGGCTCATCATGCACTGATCACGTGGCTGATCACACTGTATCACGTGACTGATCATGCACTGATCACGTGACTGATCATGCACTGATCACGTGGCTATCATGCACTGATCACGTGGATATCATGCCCTGATCACGTGGCTGATCACACACGTATCACGTGACTGATCATGCACTGATCACGTGGCTATCATGCACTGATCACGTGGCTATCATGCACTGATCACGTGGCTGATCATGCAATGATCACGGAGCTGCCATGCACTGGTCACGTGACTGATCATGCACTGATCACGTAATTGATCATGCACTGATCACGTGACTGATCATGCACTGATCACGTAACTGATCATGCACTGATCACGTGACTGATCATGCACTGATCACGTGGCTATCATGCACTGCTCACGTGGCTGATCATGCAATGATCACGCAGCTACCATGTACTGTCACATGACTGATCATGCACTGATCACATAATTGATCATGCACTGATCACGTGGCTTATCATGCACTGATCATGTGACTGATCATGTGCTGATCATGTTTGGTGTCATACACTGATCATGTGCCTCTGGAGGCAATGAACATAGAGCTGAGTAGGCAGGAATCAGTCAGCAGGCTATAATCATGTAACTCACCTCTGAGAAATCATGCTGCTGAGCTGGCAATAATCAAGTAGATGAGCAGGCAGGAATTACGCAGCACAGGTGGCAATTGTCAAGCAGCTGACAGGCAGGAATCGTGCAGCTCAGCTGGCAATTGTCAAGCAGATGAGCAGACAGTAATCACGCAGCTCAGCAGGCCCTGATCACGTGACTGAGCATGCACTGTTCACGTGGCTGATCACACACTGATCACATGACTGATCATGCACTGATCACGTGACTGATCATGCACTGATCACGTGGCTATCATGCACTGATCACTTGGCTGACATACACTGATCACGTGCCTGATCATGCACTGATCACGTGGCTGATCATGCACTGATCACGTGACTGATCATGCACTGATCACGTGTCTGATCATGCACTGATCACGTGGCTATCATGCACTGCTCACGTGGCTGATCATGCCATGATCACGCCATGATCACGCAGCTACCATGTACTGGTCACATGACTGATCATGCACTGATCACGTGACTGATCATGCAGTGATCACGTGGCTATCATGCACTACTCACGTGGCTGATCATGCAATGATCATGTAGCTACCATGTACAGGTCACGTGAATGATCATACACCCAACAGGTGACTGATCATGCACTGATCACGTGGCTATCATGCACTGATCACGAGACTGATCATGCACTGATCACGTCTATATCATGCACTGATCACATGACTGCCCATGCACTGATCACGTGGATGATCATACACTAATCTTGTGACAGATCATGCACTGATCACGTGGCTGATCATGCACTGATACCGTGACTGAGCATGGACTGATCACATGACTATCATGTAGTGATCACGTGACTTAATGGCGCTGATCATGTGACTGATCATGCGCTGATCATGTTTGCTATCATACACTGATCATGTGCCTCTGGAGGCAATAAACAAAGAGCTGAGTAGGCACGAATCAAACAGTCAGCAGGCAATAATCATGGAACTCAGGTGTGAGGAATCATGCTGCTCAGCTGGCAATAATCAAGCAGCTGAGCAGGCAGGAATTACGCAGCACAGCTGGCAATTGTCAAGCAGATGACAGGCAGGAATCGTGCAGCTCAGCTGGCAATTGTCAAGCAGATGAGCAGACAGTAATCACGCAGCTCAGCAGGCCCAGATCACGGGACTGAGCATGCACTGTTCACGTGGCTGATCATACACTGATCACGTGATGATCATGCACTGATCACTTGGATATCATGCACTGATCACGTGGCTGATCATACACTGCTCACGTAACTGATCATGCACTGATCACGTGGCTATCATGCACTGATCACGTGGCTGAACATGCACTGTTCACGTGGCTGATCACACACCTGTCACGTGACATATCATGCACTGATCACGTGGCACTCATGCACTGATCACGTGGCTGATCATACTCTGCTCACGTAACTCATGCACACATCACGTGGCTATCATGCACTGCTCACGTGGCTCGTCATGGAATGATCACGTAGCTACCATATACTGGTCACGTGACTGATGATGCACAGATCACGTAAATGATCATGCACTGTTCAAGTGACTGATCATGTACTGATCACGTGACTGATCATGCACTGATCACGTGGCTATCATGCTCTGCTCACGTGGCTGATCATGCAATGATCACGTAGCAACCATGTACTGGTCACGTGACTGATCATGCACTGATCACGTAATTGATCATGCACTGATCACGTGGCTCATCATGCACTGATCACGTGGCTGATCACACATGTATCACGTGACTGATCATGCACTGATCACGTGGCTCTCATGCACTGATCACGTGGCTATCATGCACTGATCACGTGGCTATCATGCACTGATCACGTGGCTGATCATGCACTGATCACGTAGCTACCATGCACTGATCACGTGACTGATCATGCACTGATCACGTAATTGATCATGCACTGATCACGTGGCTGATCATGCACTGATCACGTGGCTGATCACACTGATCACGTGACTGATCATGCACTGATCACGTGACTGATCATGCACTGATCACGTGGCTATCATGCACTGATCACGTGGATAACATGCACTGATCACGTGGCTGATCACACACTGATCACGTGACTAATCATGCACTGATCACGTGGCTGATCACACACTGATCACATGACTGATCATGCACTGATCACGTGGCTATCATGCACTGATCACGTGGCTATCATGCACTGATCACGTGGCTGATCATGCACTGATCACGTAGCTACCATGCACTGATCACGTGACTGATCATGCACTGATCACGTAACTGATCATGCACTGATCACGTGGCTGATCATGCACTGATCACGTGGCTGATCATGCACTGATCACGTAACTGATCATGCACTGATCACGTGACTGATCATGCACTGATCACGTGGCTATCATGCACTGATCACGTGGCTGACATACACTGATCACGTGCCTGATCATGCACTGATCACGTGGCTGATCATGCAGTGATCACGTGGCTATCATGCACTACTCACGTGGCTGATCATGCAATGATCACGTAGCTACCATGTACAGGTCACGTGAATGATCATACACCCATCAGGTGACTGATCATGCACTGATCACGTGGCTATCATGCACTGATCACGAGACTGATCATGCACTGATCACGTCTATATCATGCACTGATCACATGACTGCCCATGCACTGATCACGTGGATGATCATACACTAATCTTGTGACAGATCATGCACTGATCACGTGGCTGATCATGCACTGATACCGTGACTGAGCATGGACTGATCACATGACTATCATGTAGTGATCACGTGACTTAATGGCGCTGATCATGTGACTGATCATGCGCTGATCATGTTTGCTATCATACACTGATCATGTGCCTCTGGAGGCAATAAACAAAGAGCTGAGTAGGCACGAATCAAACAGTCAGCAGGCAATAATCATGGAACTCAGGTGTGAGGAATCATGCTGCTCAGCTGGCAATAATCAAGCAGCTGAGCAGGCAGGAATTACGCAGCACAGCTGGCAATTGTCAAGCAGATGACAGGCAGGAATCGTGCAGCTCAGCTGGCAATTGTCAAGCAGATGAGCAGACAGTAATCACGCAGCTCAGCAGGCCCAGATCACGTGACTGAGCATGCACTGTTCACGTGGCTGATCATACACTGATCACGTGATGATCATGCACTGATCACTTGGATATCATGCACTGATCACGTGGCTGATCATACACTGTTCACGTGTCTGACCATGCACTGATCACGTGGCTGATCATACACTGCTCACGTAACTGATCATGCACTGATCACGTGGCTATCATGCACTGATCACGTGGCTGATCATGCACTGATCACGTAGCAACCATGTACTGATCACGTGACTGATCATGCACTGATCACGTAATTGATCATGCACTGATCACGTGGCTGATCATGCACTGATCACGTGGCTGATCACACATGATCACGTGACTGATCATGCACTGATCACGTGGCTATCATGCACTGATCACGTGGCTATCATGCACTGATCACGTGGCTGACATACACTGATCACGTGCCTGATCATGCACTGATCACGTGGCTGATCATGCACTGATCACGTGACTGATCATGCACTGATCACGTGACTGATCATGCACTGAACACGTGGCTATCATGCACTGCTCACGTGGCTGATCATGCCATGATCACGCAGCTACCATGTACTGGTCACATGACTGATCATGCACTGATCACGTGACTGATCATGCACTGATCACGTGGCTGATCATGCACTGATCACGTGGCTGATCATGCACTGATCACGTGACTGATCATGCACTGATCACGTCTATATCATGCACTGATCACATGACTGCCCATGCACTGATCACGTGGATGATCATACACTAATCTTGTGACAGATCATGCACTGATCACGTGGCTGATCATGCACTGATACCGTGACTGAGCATGGACTGATCACATGACTATCATGTAGTGATCACGTGACTTAATGGCACTGATCATGTGACTGATCATGCGCTGATCATGTTTGCTATCATACACTGATCATGTGCCTCTGGAGGCAATAAACAAAGAGCTGAGTAGGCACGAATCAAACAGTCAGCAGGCAATAATCATGGAACACAGGTGTGAGGAATCATGCTGCTCAGCTGGCAATAATCAAGCAGCTGAGCAGTCAGGAATCGTGCAGCTCAGCTGGCAATTGTCAAGCAGATGAGCAGACAGTAATCACGCAGCTCAGCAGGCCCAGATCACGTGACTGAGCATGCACTGTTCACGTGGCTGATCATACACTGATCACGTGATGATCATGTACTGATCACTTGGATATCATGCACTGATCACGTGGCTGATCATACACTGTTCACGTGTCTGACCATGCACTGATCACGTGGCTGATCATACACTGCTCACGTAACTGATCATGCACTGATCACGTGGCTATCATGCACTGATCACGTGGCTGAACATGCACTGTTCACGTGGCTGATCACACACCTGTCACCTGACATATCATGCACTGATCACGTGGCACTCATGCACTGATCACGTGGCTGATCATACTCTGCTCACGTAACTGATCATGCACACATCACGTGGCTATCATGCACTGCTCACGTGGCTGTCATGGAATGATCACGTAGCTACCATATACTGGTCACGTGACTGATCATGCACAGATCACGTAAATGATCATGCACTGTTCACGTGACTGATCATGTACTGATCACGTGACTGATCATGCACTGATCACGTGGCTATCATGCTCTGCTCACGTGGCTGATCATGCAAGATCACGTAGCAACCATGTACTGGTCACGTGACTGATCATGCACTGATCACGTAATTGATCCTGCACTGATCACGTGGCTCATCATGCACTGATCACGTGGCTGATCACACATGTATCACGTGACTGATCATGCACTGATCACGTGGCTATCATGCACTGATCACATGGCTATCATGAACTGATCACGTGGCTGATCATGCACTGATCACGTAGCTACCATGCACTGGTCACGTGACTGATCATGCACTGATCACGTAATTGATCATGCACTGATCACGTGGCTCATCATGCACTGATCACGTGGCTGATCACACTGTATCACGTGACTGATCATGCACTGATCACGTGACTGATCATGCACTGATCACGTGGCTATCATGCACTGATCACGTGGCTATCATGCACTGATCACGTGGCTGATCACACTGATCACGTGACTGATCATGCACTGATCACGTGACTGATCATGCACTGATCACGTGGCTATCATGCACTGATCACGTGGCTATCATGCACTGATCACGTGGCTGATCACACACTGATCACGTGACTGATCATGCACTGATCACGTGACTGATCATGCACTGATCACGTGGCTATCATGCACTGATCACGTGGATATCATGCACTGATCACGTGGCTGATCACACACGTATCACGTGACTGATCATGCACTGATCACGTGGCTATCATGCACTGATCACGTGGCTATCATGCACTGATCACGTGGCTGATCATGCAATGATCACGGAGCTGCCATGCACTGGTCACGTGACTGATCATGCACTGATCAGGTAATTGATCATGCACTGATCACGTGACTGATCATGCACTGATCACGTAACTGATCATGCACTGATCACGTGACTGATCATGCACTGATCACGTGGCTATCATGCACTGATCACGTGGCTGATCATGCACTGATCACGCAGCTACCATGTACTGTCACATGACTGATCATGCACTGATCACGTAATTGATCATGCACTGATCACGTGGCTTATCATGCACTGATCATGTGACTGATCATGTGCTGATCATGTTTGGTGTCACACACTGATCATGTGCCTATGGAGGCAATGAACATAGAGCTGAGTAGGCAGGAATCAGTCAGCAGGCTATAATCATGTAACTCACCTCTGAGAAATCATGCTGCTGAGCTGGCAATAATCAAGTAGATGAGCAGGCAGGAATTACGCAGCACAGGTGGCAATTGTCAAGCAGCTGACAGGCAGGAATCGTGCAGCTCAGCTGGCAATTGTCAAGCAGATGAGCAGACAGTAATCACGCAGCTCAGCAGGCCCTGATCACGTGACTGATCATGCACTGATCACGTGGCTGATCACACACTGATCACATGACTGATCATGCACTGATCACGTGACTGATCATGCACTGATCACGTGGCTATCATGCACTGATCACGTGGCTGACATACACTGATCACGTGCCTGGTCATGCACTGATCACGTGGCTGATCATGCACTGATCACGTGACTGATCATGCACTGATCACGTGACTGATCATGCACTGATCACGTGGCTATCATGCACTGCTCACGTGGCTGATCATGCCATGATCACGCAGCTACCATGTACTGGTCACATGACTGATCATGCACTGATCACGTGACTGATCATGCAGTGATCACGTGGCTATCATGCACTACTCACGTGGCTGATCATGCAATGATCATGTAGCTACCATGTACAGGTCACGTGAATGATCATACACCCATCAGGTGACTGATCATGCACTGATCACGTGGCTATCATGCACTGATCACGAGACTGATCATGCACTGTTCACGTCTATATCATGCACTGATCACATGACTGCCCGTGCACTGATCACGTGGATGATCATACACTAATCTTGTGACAGATCATGCACTGATCACGTGGCTGATCATGCACTGATACCGTGACTGAGCATGGACTGATCACATGACTATCATGTAGTGATCACGTGACTTAATGGCGCTGATCATGTGACTGATCATGCGCTGATCATGTTTGCTATCATACACTGATCATGTGCCTCTGGAGGCAATAAACAAAGAGCTGAGTAGGCACGAATCAAACAGTCAGCAGGCAATAATCATGGAACTCAGCTGTGAGGAATCATGCTGCTCAGCTGGCAATAATCAAGCAGCTGAGCAGGCAGGAATTACGCAGCACAGCTGGCAATTGTCAAGCAGATGACAGGCAGGAATCGTGCAGCTCAGCTGGCAATTGTCAAGCAGATGAGCAGACAGTAATCACGCAGCTCAGCAGGCCCAGATCACGGGACTGAGCATGCACTGTTCACGTGGCTGATCATACACTGATCACGTGATGATCATGCACTGATCACTTGGATATCATGCACTGATCACGTGGCTGATCATACACTGTTCACGTGTCTGACCATGCACTGATCACGTGGCTGATCATACACTGCTCACGTAACTGATCATGCACTGATCACGTGGCTATCATGCACTGATCACGTGGCTGAACATGCACTGTTCACGTGGCTGATCACACACCTGTCACGTGACATATCATGCACTGATCACGTGGCACTCATGCACTGATCACGTGGCTGATCATACTCTGCTCACGTAACTCATGCACACATCACGTGGCTATCATGCACTGCTCACGTGGCTCGTCATGGAATGATCACGTAGCTACCATATACTGGTCACGTGACTGATCATGCACAGATCACGTAAATGATCATGCACTGTTCACGTGACTGATCATGTACTGATCACGTGACTGATCATGCACTGATCACGTGGCTATCATGCTCTGCTCACGTGGCTGATCATGCAATGATCACGTAGCAACCATGTACTGGTCACGTGACTGATCATGCACTGATCACGTAATTGATCCTGCACTGATCACGTGGCTCATCATGCACTGATCACGTGGCTGATCACACATGTATCACGTGACTGATCATGCACTGATCACGTGGCTCTCATGCACTGATCACGTGGCTATCATGCACTGATCACGTAGCTATCATGCACTGATCACGTGGCTGATCATGCAATGATCACGTAGCTATCATGCACTGGTCACGTGACTGATCATGCACTGATCACGTAATTGATCATGCACTGATCACGTGGCTCATCATGCACTGATCACGTGGCTGATCACACTGTATCACGTGACTGATCATGCACTGATCACGTAACTGATCATGCACTGATCACGTGGCTATCATGCACTGATCACGTGGATATCATGCACTGATCACGTGGCTGATCACACACTGATCACGTGACTAATCATGCACTGATCACGTGGCTATCATGCACTGATCACGTGGCTATCATGCACTGATCACGTGGCTGATCATGCACTGATCACGGAGCTGCCATGCACTGGTCACGTGACTGATCATGCACTGATCACGTAATTGATCATGCACTGATCACGTGACTGATCATGCACTGATCACGTGACTGATCATGCACTGATCACGTGACTGATCATGCACTGATCACGTGGCTATCATGCACTGATCACGTGGCTGATCATGCAATGATCACGCAGCTACCATGTACTGTCACATGACTGATCATGCACTGATCACATAATTGATCATGCACTGATCACGTGGCTTATCATGCACTGATCATGTGACTGATCATGTGCTGATCATGTTTGGTGTCATACACTGATCATGTGCCTATGGAGGCAATGAACATAGAGCTGAGTAGGCAGGAATCAGTCAGCAGGCTATAATCATGTAACTCACCTCTGAGAAATCATGCTGCTCAGCTGGCAATAATCAACTAGATGAGCAGGCAGGAATTACGCAGCACAGGTGGCAATTGTCAAGCAGCTGACAGGCAGGAATCGTGCAGCTCAGCTGGCAATTGTCAAGCAGATGAGCAGACAGTAATCACGCAGCTCAGCAGGCCCTGATCACGTGACTGAGCATGCACTGTTCACGTGGCTGATCACACACTGATCACGTGACTGATCATGCACTGATCACGTGACTGATCATGCACTGATCACGTGGCTATCATGCACTGATCACGTGGCTGACATACACTGATCACGTGGCTGATCATGCACTGATCACGTGGCTGATCATGCACTGATCACGTGACTGATCATGCACTGATCACGTGGCTGATCATGCACTGATCACGTGGCTATCATGCACTGATCACGTGGCTGATCATGCACTGATCACGCAGCTACCATGCACTGATCACGTGACTGATCATGCACTGATCACGTGACTGATCATGCACTGATCACGTGTCTGATCATGCACTGATCACGTGGCTATCATGCACTGCTCAGGTGGCTGATCATGTCATGATCACGCAGCTACCATGCACTGGGCACATGACTGATCATGCACTGATCACGTGACTGATCATGCAATGATCACGTGGCTATCATGAACTACTCACGTGGCTGATCATGCAATGATCATGTAGCTACCATGTACAGGTCACGTGAATGATCATACACCCATCAGGTGACTGATCATGCACTGATCACGTGGCTATCATGCACTGATCACTAGACTGATCATGCACTGTTCACGTCTATATAATGCACTGATCACATGACTGCCCGTGCACTGATCACGTGGATGATCATACACTAATCTTGTGACAGATCATGCACTGATCACGTGGCTGATCATGCACTGATACCATGACTGAGCATGGACTGATCACATGACTATCATGTAGTGATCACGTGACTTAATGGCGCTGATCATGTGACTGATCATGCGCTGATCATGTTTGCTATCATACACTGATCATGTGCCTCTAGAGGCAATAAACAAAGAGCTGAGTAGGCACGAATCAAACAGTCAGCAGGCAATAATCATGGAACTCAGGTGTGAGGAATCATGCTGCTCAGCTGGCAATAATCAAGCAGCTGAGCAGGCAGGAATTACGCAGCACAGCTGGCAATTGTCAAGCAGATGACAGGCAGGAATCGTGCAGCTCAGCTGGCAATTGTCAAGCAGATGAGCAGACAGTAATCACGCAGCTCAGCAGGCCCAGATCACGTGACTGAGCATGCACTGTTCACGTGGCTGATCATACACTGATCACGTGATGATCATGCACTGATCACTTGGATATCATGCACTGATCACGTGGCTGATCATACACTGTTCACATGTCTGACCATGCACTGATCACGTGGCTGATCATAAACTGCTCACGTAACTGATCATGCACTGATCACGTGGCTATCATGCTCTGCTCACGTGGCTGATCATGCAACGATCACGTAGCAACCATGTACTGGTCACGTGACTGATCATGCACTGATCACGTAATTGATCGTGCACTGATCACGTGGCTCATCACGCACTGATCACGTGGCTGATCACACATGTATCACGTGACTGACTATGCACTGATCACGTGGCTCTCATGCACTGATCACGTGGCTATCATGCACTGATCACTTGGCTGGACATACACTGATCACGTGCCTGGTCATGCACTGATCACGTGGCTGATCATGCACTGATCACGTGACTGATCATGCACTGATCTCGTGTCTGATCATGCACTGATCACGTGGCTATCATGCACTGCTCACGTGGCTGATCATGCCATGATCACGCAGCTACCATGTTCTGGTCACATGACTGATCATGCACTGATCACGTGACTAATCATGCAGTGATCACGTGGCGATCATGAACTACTCACGTGGCTGATCATGCAATGATCACGGGACTGATCATGCACAGTTCACGTCTATATCATGCACTGATAACATGACTGCCCGTGCACTGATCACGTGGTTGATCATACACTAATCTTGTGACAGATCATGCACTGATCACGTGGCTGATCATGCACTGATACCGTGACTGAGCATGGACTGATCACATGACTATCATGTAGTGATCACATGACTTAATGGCGCTGATCATGTGACTGATTATGCCCTGATCATGTTTGCTATCATACAGTGATCAAGTGCCTCTGGAAGCAATAAACAAAGAGCTGAGTAGGCACGAATCAAACAGTCAGCAGGCAATAATCATGGAACACAGGTGTGAGGAATCGTGCTGCTCAGCTGGCAATAATCAAGCAGCTGAACAGGCAGGAATTACGCAGCACAGCTGGCAATTGTCAAGCAGATGACAGGCAGGAATCGTGCAGCTCAGCTGGCAATTGTCAAGCAGATGAGCAGACAGTAATCACGCAGCTCAGCAGGCCCAGTTCACGTGACTGAGCATGCACTGTTCACGTGGCTGGTCATACACTGATCACGTGATGATCATGCACTGATCATTGGATATCATGCACTGATCACGTGGCTGATCATACACTGTTCACGTGTCTGACCATGCACTGATCACGTGGCTGATCATACACTGCTCACGTAACTGATCATGCACTGATCACGTGGCTATCATGCACTGATCACGTGGCTGAACATGCACTGTTCACGTGGCTGATCACACACCTGTCACGTGACATATCATGCACTGATCACGTGGCACTCATGCACTGATCACGTGGCTGATCATACTCTGCTCACGTAACTCATGCACACATCACGTGGCTATCATGCACTGCACACGTGGCTCGTCATGGAATGATCACGTAGCAACCATATACTGGTAACGTGACTGATCATGCAAAGAACACGTAAATGATCATGCACTGTTCACGTGACTGATCATGTACTGATCACGTGACTGATCATGCACTGACCACGTGGCTATCATGCTCTGCTCACGTGGCTGATCATGCAACGATCACGTTGCAACCATGTACTGGTCACGTGACTGATCATGCACTGATCACGTAATTGATCCTGCACTGATCACGTGGCTCATCATGCACTGATCACGTGGCTGATCACACATGTATCACGTGACTGATCATGCACTGATCACGTGGCTCTTATGCACTGATCACGAGACTGATCATGCACTGTTCACGTCTATATCATGCACTGATCACATGACTGCCCGTGAACTGATCACGTGGATGATCATACACTAATCTTGTGACAGATCATGCACTGATCACGTGGCTGATCATGCACTGATACCGTGACTGAGCATGGACTGATCACATGACTATCATGTAGTGATCACGTGACTTAATGGCGCTGATCATGTGACTGATCATGCGCTGATCATGTTTGCTATCATACACTGATCATGTGCCTCTGGAGGCAATAAAGAAAGAGCTGAGTAGGCACGAATCAAACAGTCAGCAGGCAATAATCATGGAACTCAGGTGTGAGGAATCATGCTGCTCAGCTGGCAATAATCAAGCAGCTGAGCAGGCAGGAATTACGCAGCACAGCTGGCAATTGTCAAGCAGATGACAGGCAGGAATCGTGCAGCTCAGCTGGCAATTGTCAAGCAGATGAGCAGACAGTAATCACGCAGCTCAGCAGGCCCAGATCACGTGACTGAGCATGCACTGTTCACGTGGCTGATCATACACTGATCACGTGATGATCATGCACTGATCACTTGGATATCATGCACTGATCACGTGGCTGATCATACACTGTTCACGTGTCTGACCATGCACTGATCACGTGGCTGATCATACACTGCTCACGTAACTGATCATGCACTGATCACGTGGCTATCATGCTCTGCTCACGTGGCTGATCATGCAACGATCACGTAGCAACCATGTACTGGTCACGTGACTGATCATGCACTGATCACGTAATTGATCCTGCACTGATCACGTGGCTCATCACGCACTGATCACGTGGCTGATCACACATGTATCACGTGACTGACTATGCACTGATCACATGGCTCTCATGCACTGATCACGTGGCTATCATGCACTGATCACTTGGCTGGACATACACTGATCACGTGCCTGGTCATGCACTGATCACGTGGCTGATCATGCACTGATCACGTGACTGATCATGCACTGATCTCGTGTCTGATCATGCACTGATCACGTGACTGATCATGCAGTGATCACGTGGCCATCATGAACTACTCACGTGGCTGATCATGCAATGATCACGGGACTGATCATGCACTGTTCAAGTCTATATCATGCACAGATAACATGACTGCCCGTGCACTGATCACGTGGATGATCATACACTAATCTTGTGACAGATCATGCACTGATCACGTGGCTGATCATGCACTGATACCGTGACTGAGCATGGACTGATCACATGACTATCATGTAGTGATCACGTGACTTAATGGCGCTGATCATGTGACTGATTATGCCCTGATCATGTTTGCTATCATACAGTGATCATGTGCCTCTGGAAGCAATAAACAAAGAGCTGAGTAGGCACGAATCAAAGAGTCAGCAGGCAATAATCATGGAACACAGGTGTGAGGAATCGTGCTGCTCAGCTGGCAATAATCAAGCAGCTGAGCAGGCAGGAATTACGCAGCACAGCTGGCAATTGTCAAGCAGATGACAGGCAGGAATCGTGCAGCTCAGCTGGCAATTGTCAAGCAGATGAGCAGACAGTAATCACGCAGCTCAGCAGGCCCAGATCACGTGACTGAGCAAGCACTGTTCACGTGGCTGATCATACACTGATCACGTGATGATCATGCACTGATCACTTGGATATCATGCACTGATCACGTGGCTGATCATACACTGTTCACGTGTCTGACCATGCACTGATCACGTGGCTGATCATACACTGCTCACGTAACTGATCATGCACTGATCACGTGGCTATCATGCACTGATCACGTGGCTGAACATGCACTGTTCACGTGGCTGATCACACACCTGTCATGTGACATATCATGCACTGATCACGTGGCACTCATGCACTGATCACGTGGCTGATCATACTCTGCTCACGTAACTCATGCACACATCACGTGGCTATCATGCACTGCTCACGTGGCTCGTCATGAAATGATCACGTAGCAACCATATACTGGTAACGTGACTGATCATGCAAAGATCACGTAAATGATCATGCACTGTTCACGTGACTGATCATGTACTGATCACGTGACTGATCATGCACTGACCACGTGGCTATCATGCTCTGCTCACGTGGCTGATCATGCAACGATCACGTAGCAACCATGTACTGGTCACGTGACTGATCATGCACTGATCACGTGGCTATCATGCACTGCTCACGTGGCTGATCATGCAATGATCACGCAGCTACCATGTACTTGTCACATGACTGATCATGCACTGATCACATAATTGATCATGCACTGATCACCTGGCTTATCATGCATTGATCATGTGACTGATCATGTGCTGATCATGTTTGGTGTCACACACTGATCATGTGCCTATGGAGGCAATGAACATAGAGCTGAGTAGGCAGGAATCAGTCAGCAGGCTATAATCATGTAATTCACCTCTGAGAAATCATGCTGCTGAGCTGGCAATAATCAACTAGATGAGCAGGCAGGAATTACGCAGCACAGGTGGCAATTGTCAAGCAGCTGACAGGCAGGAATCGTGCAGCTCAGCTGGCAATTGTCAAGCAGATGAGCAGACAGTAATCACGCAGCTCAGCAGGCCCTGATCACGTGACTGAGCATGCACTGTTCACGTGGCTGATCACACACCTATCACATGACTGATCATGCACTGATCATGTGACTGATCATGCACTGATCACGTGGCTATCATGCACTGATCACTTGGCTGGACATACACTGATCACGTGCCTGGTCATGCACTGATCACGTGGCTCATCATGCACTGATCACGTGACTGATCATGCACTGATCTCGTGTCTGATCACGTACTGATCACGTAGCTATCATGCACTGCTCATGTGGCTGATCATGCGATGATCACGCAGCTACCATGTACTGGTCACATGACTGATCATGCACTGATTACGTGACTGATCATGCACTGATCTCGTGTCTGATCATGCACTGATCACGTGGCTATCATGCACTGCTCAGGTGGCTGATCATGTCATGATCACGCAGCTACCATGCACTGGGCACATGACTGATCATGCACTGATCACGTGACTGATCATGCAATGATCACGTGGCTATCATGAACTACTCACGTGGCTGATCATGCAATGATCATGTAGCTACCATGTACAGGTCACGTGAATGATCATACACCCATCAGGTGACTGATCATGCACTGATCACGTGGCTATCATGCACTGATCACTAGACTGATCATGCACTGTTCACGTCTATATAATGCACTGATCACATGACTGCCCGTGCACTGATCACGTGGATGATCATACACTAATCTTGTGACAGATCATGCACTGATCACGTGGCTGATCATGCACTGATACCATGACTGAGCATGGACTGATCACATGACTATCATGTAGTGATCACGTGACTTAATGGCGCTGATCATGTGACTGATCATGCGCTGATCATGTTTGCTATCATACACTGATCATCTGCCTCTAGAGGCAATAAACAAAGAGCTGAGTAGGCACGAATCAAACAGTCAGCAGGCAATAATCATGGAACTCAGGTGTGAGGAATCATGCTGCTCAGCTGGCAATAATCAAGCAGCTGAGCAGGCAGGAATTACGCAGCACAGCTGGCAATTGTCAAGCAGATGACAGGCAGGAATCGTGCAGCTCAGCTGGCAATTGTCAAGCAGATGAGCAGACAGTAATCACGCAGCTCAGCAGGCCCAGATCACGTGACTGAGCATGCACTGTTCACGTGGCTGATCATACACTGATCACGTGATGATCATGCACTGATCACTTGGATATCATGCACTGATCACGTGGCTGATCATACACTGTTCACATGTCTGACCATGCACTGATCACGTGGCTGATCATAAACTGCTCACGTAACTGATCATGCACTGATCACGTGGCTATCATGCTCTGCTCACGTGGCTGATCATGCAACGATCACGTAGCAACCATGTACTGGTCACGTGACTGATCATGCACTGATCACGTAATTGATCGTGCACTGATCACGTGGCTCATCACGCACTGATCACGTGGCTGATCACACATGTATCACGTGACTGACTATGCACTGATCACGTGGCTCTCATGCACTGATCACGTGGCTATCATGCACTGATCACTTGGCTGGACATACACTGATCACGTGCCTGGTCATGCACTGATCACGTGGCTGATCATGCACTGATCACGTGACTGATCATGCACTGATCTCGTGTCTGATCATGCACTGATCACGTGGCTATCATGCACTGCTCACGTGGCTGATCATGCCATGATCACGCAGCTACCATGTTCTGGTCACATGACTGATCATGCACTGATCACGTGACTAATCATGCAGTGATCACGTGGCGATCATGAACTACTCACGTGGCTGATCATGCAATGATCACGGGACTGATCATGCACAGTTCACGTCTATATCATGCACTGATAACATGACTGCCCGTGCACTGATCACGTGGTTGATCATACACTAATCTTGTGACAGATCATGCACTGATCACGTGGCTGATCATGCACTGATACCGTGACTGAGCATGGACTGATCACATGACTATCATGTAGTGATCACATGACTTAATGGCGCTGATCATGTGACTGATTATGCCCTGATCATGTTTGCTATCATACAGTGATCAAGTGCCTCTGGAAGCAATAAACAAAGAGCTGAGTAGGCACGAATCAAACAGTCAGCAGGCAATAATCATGGAACACAGGTGTGAGGAATCGTGCTGCTCAGCTGGCAATAATCAAGCAGCTGAACAGGCAGGAATTACGCAGCACAGCTGGCAATTGTCAAGCAGATGACAGGCAGGAATCGTGCAGCTCAGCTGGCAATTGTCAAGCAGATGAGCAGACAGTAATCACGCAGCTCAGCAGGCCCAGTTCACGTGACTGAGCATGCACTGTTCACGTGGCTGGTCATACACTGATCACGTGATGATCATGCACTGATCATTGGATATCATGCACTGATCACGTGGCTGATCATACACTGTTCACGTGTCTGACCATGCACTGATCACGTGGCTGATCATACACTGCTCACGTAACTGATCATGCACTGATCACGTGGCTATCATGCACTGATCACGTGGCTGAACATGCACTGTTCACGTGGCTGATCACACACCTGTCACGTGACATATCATGCACTGATCACGTGGCACTCATGCACTGATCACGTGGCTGATCATACTCTGCTCACGTAACTCATGCACACATCACGTGGCTATCATGCACTGCACACGTGGCTCGTCATGGAATGATCACGTAGCAACCATATACTGTAACGTGACTGATCATGCAAAGAACACGTAAATGATCATGCACTGTTCACGTGACTGATCATGTACTGATCACGTGACTGATCATGCACTGACCACGTGGCTATCATGCTCTGCTCACGTGGCTGATCATGCAATGATCACGTAGCAACCATGTACTGGTCACGTGACTGATCATGCACTGATCACGTAATTGATCCTGCACTGATCACGTGGCTCATCATGCACTGATCACGTGGCTGATCACACATGTATCACGTGACTGATCATGCACTGATCACGTGGCTCTTATGCACTGATCACGAGACTGATCATGCACTGTTCACGTCTATATCATGCACTGATCACATGACTGCCCGTGAACTGATCACGTGGATGATCATACACTAATCTTGTGACAGATCATGCACTGATCACGTGGCTGATCATGCACTGATACCGTGACTGAGCATGGACTGATCACATGACTATCATGTAGTGATCACGTGACTTAATGGCGCTGATCATGTGACTGATCATGCGCTGATCATGTTTGCTATCATACACTGATCATGTGCCTCTGGAGGCAATAAAGAAAGAGCTGAGTAGGCACGAATCAAACAGTCAGCAGGCAATAATCATGGAACTCAGGTGTGAGGAATCATGCTGCTCAGCTGGCAATAATCAAGCAGCTGAGCAGGCAGGAATTACGCAGCACAGCTGGCAATTGTCAAGCAGATGACAGGCAGGAATCGTGCAGCTCAGCTGGCAATTGTCAAGCAGATGAGCAGACAGTAATCACGCAGCTCAGCAGGCCCAGATCACGTGACTGAGCATGCACTGTTCACGTGGCTGATCATACACTGATCACGTGATGATCATGCACTGATCACTTGGATATCATGCACTGATCACGTGGCTGATCATACACTGTTCACGTGTCTGACCATGCACTGATCACGTGGCTGATCATACACTGCTCACGTAACTGATCATGCACTGATCACGTGGCTATCATGCTCTGCTCACGTGGCTGATCATGCAACGATCACGTAGCAACCATGTACTGGTCACGTGACTGATCATGCACTGATCACGTAATTGATCCTGCACTGATCACGTGGCTCATCACGCACTGATCACGTGGCTGATCACACATGTATCACGTGACTGACTATGCACTGATCACATGGCTCTCATGCACTGATCACGTGGCTATCATGCACTGATCACTTGGCTGGACATACACTGATCACGTGCCTGGTCATGCACTGATCACGTGGCTGATCATGCACTGATCACGTGACTGATCATGCACTGATCTCGTGTCTGATCATGCACTGATCACGTGACTGATCATGCAGTGATCACGTGGCCATCATGAACTACTCACGTGGCTGATCATGCAATGATCACGGGACTGATCATGCACTGTTCAAGTCTATATCATGCACAGATAACATGACTGCCCGTGCAATGATCACGTGGATGATCATACACTAATCTTGTGACAGATCATGCACTGATCACGTGGCTGATCATGCACTGATACCGTGACTGAGCATGGACTGATCACATGACTATCATGTAGTGATCACGTGACTTAATGGCGCTGATCATGTGACTGATTATGCCCTGATCATGTTTGCTATCATACAGTGATCATGTGCCTCTGGAAGCAATAAACAAAGAGCTGAGTAGGCACGAATCAAAGAGTCAGCAGGCAATAATCATGGAACACAGGTGTGAGGAATCGTGCTGCTCAGCTGGCAATAATCAAGCAGCTGAGCAGGCAGGAATTACGCAGCACAGCTGGCAATTGTCAAGCAGATGACAGGCAGGAATCGTGCAGCTCAGCTGGCAATTGTCAAGCAGATGAGCAGACAGTAATCACGCAGCTCAGCAGGCCCAGATCACGTGACTGAGCAAGCACTGTTCACGTGGCTGATCATACACTGATCACGTGATGATCATGCACTGATCACTTGGATATCATGCACTGATCACGTGGCTGATCATACACTGTTCACGTGTCTGACCATGCACTGATCACGTGGCTGATCATACACTGCTCACGTAACTGATCATGCACTGATCACGTGGCTATCATGCACTGATCACGTGGCTGAACATGCACTGTTCACGTGGCTGATCACACACCTGTCACGTGACATATCATGCACTGATCACGTGGCACTCATGCACTGATCACGTGGCTGATCATACTCTGCTCACGTAACTCATGCACACATCACGTGGCTATCATGCACTGCTCACGTGGCTCGTCATGAAATGATCACGTAGCAACCATATACTGGTAACGTGACTGATCATGCAAAGATCACGTAAATGATCATGCACTGTTCACGTGACTGATCATGTACTGATCACGTGACTGATCATGCACTGACCACGTGGCTATCATGCTCTGCTCACGTGGCTGATCATGCAACGATCACGTAGCAACCATGTACTGGTCACGTGACTGATCATGCACTGATCACGTAATTGATCCTGCACTGATCACGTGGCTCATCATGCACTGATCACGTGGCTGATCACACATGTATCACGTGACTGATCATGCACTGATCACGTGGCTCTCATGCACTGATCACGTGGCTGTCATGCACTGATCACGTGGATATCATGCACTGATCACGTGGCTGATCACACACGTATCACATGACTGATCATGCACTGATCACGTGGCTATCATGCACTGATCACGTGGCTATCATGCACTGATCATGTGGCTGATCAGGCAATGATCACGTAGCTACCATGTACTGGTCACGTGACTGATCATGCACTGATCACGTAATTGATCATGCACTGATCATGTGGCTGATCATGCACTGATCACGTGCCTGATCATACACTGATCTCATAACTGATCATGCACTGATCACGTGACTGATCATGCACTGATCACGTGGCTATCCTGCACTGATCACTTGGCTTGACATACACTGATCACCTGCCTGGTCATGCACTGATCACGTGGCTGAACATGCACTGTTCATGTGGCTGATCACACACCTGTCACGTGACATATCATGCACTGATCACATGGCACTCATGCACTGATCACGTGGCTGATCATACTCTGCTCACGTAACTCATGCACACATCACGTGGCTATCATGCTCTGCTCACGTGGCTGATCATGCAAGGATCACGTAGCAACCATGTACTGGTCACGTGACTGATCATGCACTGATCACGGAATGAATCCTGCACTGATCAAGTGGCTCATCATGCACTGATCACGTGATGATCATGCACTGATCATGTGGATATCATGCACTGATCACGTGGCTGATCATACACTGTTCACGTGTTTGACCATGCACTGATCACGTCGCTGATCATACACTACTCAGGTAACTGATCATGCACTGATCACGTGGCAATCATGCACTGATCACTTCGCTGAACATGCACTGTTCACGTGGCTGATCACACACCTGTCACGTGACATATCATGCACTGATCACGTGGCACTCATGCACTGATCACGTGGCTGATCATACTCTGCTCACGTAACTCATGCACACATCACGTGGCTATCATGCGCTGCTCACGTGGCTCGTCATGGAATGATCACGTAGCTACCATATACTGGTCATGTGACTGATGATGCACAGATCACGTCAATGATCATGCACTGTTCAAGAGACTGATCATGTACTGATCACGTGACTGATCATGCACTGATCACGTGGCTATCATGCTCTGCTCATGTGGCTGATCATGCAAGGATCACGTAGCAACCATGTACTTGTCACGTGACTGATCATGCACTGATCACGTAATTGATCCTGCACTGATCACGTGGCTCATAATGCGCTGATCACGTGGCTGATCACACATGTATCACGTGACTGATCATGCACTGATCACGTGGCTCTCATGCAGTGATCATGTGGCTATCATGCACTGATCACGTAGCTATCATGAACTGATCACGTGGCTGATCACGCAATGATCACGTAGCTACCATGTACTGGTCATGTGACTGATCATGCACTGATCACGTAATTGATCCTGCACTGATCACATGGCTCATCACGCACTGATCCGGTGGCTGATCACACTCGTATCACGTGACTGATCATGTACAGATCACGTAAATAATCATGAAGTGATCACGTGGCTATCCTGCACTGATCACGTGGATAACATGCCCTGATCATGTGGCTGATCACACACGTATCACGTGACTAATCATGCACTGATCACGTGGCTATCATGCACTGATCACGTGGCTATCATGCACTGATCACGTGGCTGATCATGCAATGATCACGGAGCTGCCATGCACTGGTCACGTGACTGATCATGCACTGATCAGGTAATTGATCATGCACTGATCATGTGACTGATCATGCACAGATCACGTAACTGATCATGCAGAGATCACGTGACTGATCATGCACTGATCACGTGGCTATCATGCACTGCTCACGTGGCTGACCATGCAATGATCACGCAGCTACCATGTACTTGTCACATGACTGATCATGCACTGATCACATAATTGATCATGCACTGATCACCTGGCTTATCATTCATTGATCATGTGACTGATCATGTGCTGATCATGTTTGGTGTCACACACTGATCATGTGCCTATGGAGGCAATGAACATAGAGCTGAGTAGGCAGGAATCAGTCAGCAGGCTATAATCATGTAATTCACCTCTGAGAAATCATGCTGCTGAGCTGGCAATAATCAAGTAGATGAGCAGGCAGGAATTACGCAGCACAGGTGGCAATTGTCAAGCAGCTGACAGGCAGGAATCGTGCAGCTCAGCTGGCAATTGTCAAGCAGATGAGCAGACAGTAATCACACAGCTCAGCAGGCCCTGATCACGTGACTGAGCATGCACTGTTCACGTGGCTGATCACACACCTATCACATGACTGATCATGCACTGATCATGTGAATGATCATGCACTGATCACGTGGCTATCATGCACTGATCACTTGGCTGGACATACACTGATCACGTGCCTGGTCATGCACTGATCACGTGGCTGATCATGCACTGATCACGTGACTGATCATGCACTGATCTCGTGTCTGATCATGCACTGATCACGTGGCTATCATGCACTGCTCACGTGGCTGATCATGCCATGATCACGCCATGATCACGCAGCTACCATGTACTGGTCACATGACTGATCATGCACTGATCACGTGACTGATCATGCAGTGATCACGTGGCTATCATGAACTACTCACGTGGCTGATCATGCAATGATCATGTAGCTACCATGTACAGGTCACGTGAATGATCATACACCCAACAGGTGACTGATCATGCACTGATCACGTGGCTATCATGCACTGATCACGAGACTGATCATGCACTGTTCACGTCTATATCATGCACTGATCACATGACTGCCCGTGCACTGATCACGTGGATGATCATACACTAATCTTGTGACAGATCATGCACTGATCACGTGGCTGATCATGCACTGATACCGTGACTGAGCATGGACTGATCACATGACTATCATGTAGTGATCACGTGACTTAATGGCGCTGATCATGTGACTGATCATGCGCTGATCATGTTTGCTATCATACACTGATCATGTGCCTCTGGAGGCAATAAACAAAGAGCTGAGTAGGCACGAATCAAACAGTCAGCAGGCAATAATCATGGAACTCAGGTGTGAGGAATCATGCTGCTCAGCTGGCAATAATCAAGCAGCTGAGCAGGCAGGAATTACGCAGCACAGCTGGCAATTGTCAAGCAGATGACAGGCAGGAATCGTGCAGCTCAGCTGGCAATTGTCAAGCAGATGAGCAGACAGTAATCACGCAGCTCAGCAGGCCCAGATCACGGGACTGAGCATGCACTGTTCACGTGGCTGATCATACACTGATCACGTGATGATCATGCACTGATCACTTGGATATCATGCACTGATCACGTCGCTGATCATACACTGCTCACGTAACTGATCATGCACTGATCACGTGGCTATCATGCACTGATCACGTGGCTGAACATGCACTGTTCACGTGGCTGATCACACACCTGTCACGTGACATATCATGCACTGATCACGTGGCACTCATGCACTGATCACGTGGCTGATCATACTCTGCTCACGTAACTCATGCACACATCACGTGGCTATCATGCGCTGCTCACGTGGCTCGTCATGGAATGATCACGTAGCTACCATATACTGGTCATGTGACTGATGATGCACAGATCACGTCAATGATCATGCACTGTTCAAGAGACTGATCATGTACTGATCACGTGACTGATCATGCACTGATCACGTGGCTATCATGCTCTGCTCATGTGGCTGATCATGCAAGGATCACGTAGCAACCATGTACTTGTCACGTGACTGATCATGCACTGATCACGTAATTGATCCTGCACTGATCACGTGGCTCATAATGCGCTGATCACGTGGCTGATCACACATGTATCACGTGACTGATCATGCACTGATCACGTGGCTCTCATGCACTGATCATGTGGCTATCATGCACTGATCACGTAGCTATCATGAACTGATCACGTGGCTGATCACGCAATGATCACGTAGCTACCATGTACTGGTCATGTGACTGATCATGCACTGATCACGTAATTGATCCTGCACTGATCACATGGCTCATCACGCACTGATCCGGTGGCTGATCACACTCGTATCACGTGACTGATCATGTACAGATCACGTAAATAATCATGAAGTGATCACGTGGCTATCCTGCACTGATCACGTGGATAACATGCACTGATCATGTGGCTGATCACACACGTATCACGTGACTAATCATGCACTGATCACGTGGCTATCATGCACTGATCACGTGGCTATCATGCACTGATCACGTGGCTGATCATGCAATGATCACGGAGCTGCCATGCACTGGTCACGTGACTGATCATGCACTGATCAGGTAATTGATCATGCACTGATCATGTGACTGATCATGCACAGATCACGTAACTGATCATGCAGAGATCACGTGACTGATCATGCACTGATCACGTGGCTATCATGCACTGCTCACGTGGCTGACCATGCAATGATCACGCAGCTACCATGTACTTGTCACATGACTGATCATGCACTGATCACATAATTGATCATGCACTGATCACCTGGCTTATCATTCATTGATCATGTGACTGATCATGTGCTGATCATGTTTGGTGTCACACACTGATCATGTGCCTATGGAGGCAATGAACATAGAGCTGAGTAGGCAGGAATCAGTCAGCAGGCTATAATCATGTAATTCACCTCTGAGAAATCATGCTGCTGAGCTGGCAATAATCAAGTAGATGAGCAGGCAGGAATTACGCAGCACAGGTGCCAATTGTCAAGCAGCTGACAGGCAGGAATCGTGCAGCTCAGCTGGCAATTGTCAAGCAGATGAGCAGACAGTAATCACACAGCTCAGCAGGCCCTGATCACGTGACTGAGCATGCACTGTTCACGTGGCTGATCACACACCTATCACATGACTGATCATGCACTGATCATGTGAATGATCATGCACTGATCACGTGGCTATCATGCACTGATCACTTGGCTGGACATACACTGATCACGTGCCTGGTCATGCACTGATCACGTGGCTGATCATGCACTGATCACGTGACTGATCATGCACTGATCTCGTGTCTGATCATGCACTGATGACGTGGCTATCATGCACTGCTCACGTGGCTGATCATGCCATGATCACGCCATGATCACGCAGCTACCATGTACTGGTCACATGACTGATCATGCACTGATCACGTGACTGATCATGCAGTGATCACGTGGCTATCATGAACTACTCACGTGGCTGATCATGCAATGATCATGTAGCTACCATGTACAGGTCACGTGAATGATCATACACCCAACAGGTGACTGATCATGCACTGATCACGTGGCTATCATGCACTGATCACGAGACTGATCATGCACTGTTCACGTCTATATCATGCACTGATCACATGACTGCCCGTGCACTGATCACGTGGATGATCATACACTAATCTTGTGACAGATCATGCACTGATCACGTGGCTGATCATGCACTGATACCGTGACTGAGCATGGACTGATCACATGACTATCATGTAGTGATCACGTGACTTAATGGCGCTGATCATGTGACTGATCATGCGCTGATCATGTTTGCTATCATACACTGATCATGTGCCTCTGGAGGCAATAAACAAAGAGCTGAGTAGGCACGAATCAAACAGTCAGCAGGCAATAATCATGGAACTCAGGTGTGAGGAATCATGCTGCTCAGCTGGCAATAATCAAGCAGCTGAGCAGGCAGGAATTACGCAGCACAGCTGGCAATTGTCAAGCAGATGACAGGCAGGAATCGTGCAGCTCAGCTGGCAATTGTCAAGCAGATGAGCAGACAGTAATCACGCAGCTCAGCAGGCCCAGATCACGGGACTGAGCATGCACTGTTCACGTGGCTGATCATACACTGATCACGTGATGATCATGCACTGATCACTTGGATATCATGCACTGATCACGTCGCTGATCATACACTGCTCACGTAACTGATCATGCACTGATCACGTGGCTATCATGCACTGATCACGTGGCTGAACATGCACTGTTCACGTGGCTGATCACACACCTGTCACGTGACATATCATGCACTGATCACGTGGCACTCATGCACTGATCACGTGGCTGATCATACTCTGCTCACGTAACTCATGCACACATCACGTGGCTATCATGCGCTGCTCACGTGGCTCGTCATGGAATGATCACGTAGCTACCATATACTGGTCATGTGACTGATGATGCACAGATCACGTCAATGATCATGCACTGTTCAAGAGACTGATCATGTACTGATCACGTGACTGATCATGCACTGATCACGTGGCTATCATGCTCTGCTCATGTGGCTGATCATGCAAGGATCACGTAGCAACCATGTACTTGTCACGTGACTGATCATGCACTGATCACGTAATTGATCCTGCACTGATCACGTGGCTCATAATGCGCTGATCACGTGGCTGATCACACATGTATCACGTGACTGATCATGCACTGATCACGTGGCTCTCATGCACTGATCATGTGGCTATCATGCACTGATCACGTAGCTATCATGAACTGATCACGTGGCTGATCACGCAATGATCACGTAGCTACCATGTACTGGTCATGTGACTGATCATGCACTGATCACGTAATTGATCCTGCACTGATCACATGGCTCATCACGCACTGATCCGGTGGCTGATCACACTCGTATCACGTGACTGATCATGTACAGATCACGTAAATAATCATGAAGTGATCACGTGGCTATCCTGCACTGATCACGTGGATAACATGCACTGATCATGTGGCTGATCACACACGTATCACGTGACTAATCATGCACTGATCACGTGGCTATCATGCACTGATCACGTGGCTATCATGCACTGATCACGTGGCTGATCATGCAATGATCACGGAGCTGTCATGCACTGGTCACGTGACTGATCATGCACTGATCAGGTAATTGATCATGCACTGATCATGTGACTGATCATGCACAGATCACGTAACTGATCATGCAGAGATCACGTGACTGATCATGCACTGATCACGTGGCTATCATGCACTGCTCACGTGGCTGACCATGCAATGATCACGCAGCTACCATGTACTTGTCACATGACTGATCATGCACTGATCACATAATTGATCATGCACTGATCACCTGGCTTATCATTCATTGATCATGTGACTGATCATGTGCTGATCATGTTTGGTGTCACACACTGATCATGTGCCTATGGAGGCAATGAACATAGAGCTGAGTAGGCAGGAATCAGTCAGCAGGCTATAATCATGTAATTCACCTCTGAGAAATCATGCTGCTGAGCTGGCAATAATCAAGTAGATGAGCAGGCAGGAATTACACAGCACAGGTGCCAATTGTCAAGCAGCTGACAGGCAGGAATCGTGCAGCTCAGCTGGCAATTGTCAAGCAGATGAGCAGACAGTAATCACACAGCTCAGCAGGCCCTGATCACGTGACTGAGCATGCACTGTTCACGTGGCTGATCACACACCTATCACATGACTGATCATGCACTGATCATGTCAATGATCATGCACTGATCACGTGGCTATCATGCACTGATCACTTGGCTGGACATACACTGATCACGTGCCTGGTCATGCACTGATCACGTGGCTGATCATGCACTGATCACGTGACTGATCATGCACTGATCTCGTGTCTGATCATGCACTGATGACGTGGCTATCATGCACTGCTCACGTGGCTGATCATGCCATGATCACGCCATGATCACGCAGCTACCATGTACTGGTCACATGACTGATCATGCACTGATCACGTGACTGATCATGCAGTGATCACGTGGCTATCATGAACTACTCACGTGGCTGATCATGCAATGATCATGTAGCTACCATGTACAGGTCACGTGAATGATCATACACCCAACAGGTGACTGATCATGCACTGATCACGTGGCTATCATGCACTGATCACGAGACTGATCATGCACTGTTCACGTCTATATCATGCACTGATCACATGACTGCCCGTGCACTGATCACGTGGATGATCATACACTAATCTTGTGACAGATCATGCACTGATCACGTGGCTGATCATGCACTGATACCGTGACTGAGCATGGACTGATCACATGACTATCATGTAGTGATCACGTGACTTAATGGCGCTGATCATGTGACTGATCATGCGCTGATCATGTTTGCTATCATACACTGATCATGTGCCTCTGGAGGCAATAAACAAAGAGCTGAGTAGGCACGAATCAAACAGTCAGCAGGCAATAATCATGGAACTCAGGTGTGAGGAATCATGCTGCTCAGCTGGCAATAATCAAGCAGCTGAGCAGGCAGGAATTACGCAGCACAGCTGGCAATTGTCAAGCAGATGACAGGCAGGAATCGTGCAGCTCAGCTGGCAATTGTCAAGCAGATGAGCAGACAGTAATCACGCAGCTCAGCAGGCCCAGATCACGGGACTGAGCATGCACTGTTCACGTGGCTGATCATACACTGATCACGTGATGATCATGCACTGATCACTTGGATATCATGCACTGATCACGTCGCTGATCATACACTGCTCACGTAACTGATCATGCACTGATCACGTGGCTATCATGCACTGATCACGTGGCTGAACATGCACTGTTCACGTGGCTGATCACACACCTGTCACGTGACATATCATGCACTGATCACGTGGCACTCATGCACTGATCACGTGGCTGATCATACTCTGCTCACGTAACTCATGCACACATCACGTGGCTATCATGCGCTGCTCACGTGGCTCGTCATGGAATGATCACGTAGCTACCATATACTGGTCATGTGACTGATGATGCACAGATCACATCAATGATCATGCACTGTTCAAGAGACTGATCATGTACTGATCACGTGACTGATCATGCACTGATCACGTGGCTATCATGCTCTGCTCATGTGGCTGATCATGCAAGGATCACGTAGCAACCATGTACTTGTCACGTGACTGATCATGCACTGATCACGTAATTGATCCTGCACTGATCACGTGGCTCATAATGCGCTGATCACGTGGCTGATCACACATGTATCACGTGACTGATCATGCACTGATCACGTGGCTCTCATGCACTGATCATGTGGCTATCATGCACTGATCACGTAGCTATCATGAACTGATCACGTGGCTGATCACGCAATGATCACGTAGCTACCATGTACTGGTCATGTGACTGATCATGCACTGATCACGTAATTGATCCTGCACTGATCACATGGCTCATCACGCACTGATCCGGTGGCTGATCACACTCGTATCACGTGACTGATCATGTACAGATCACGTAAATAATCATGAAGTGATCACGTGGCTATCCTGCACTGATCACGTGTATAACATGCACTGATCATGTGGCTGATCACACACGTATCACGTGACTAATCATGCACTGATCACGTGGCTATCATGCACTGATCACGTGGCTATCATGCACTGATCACGTGGCTGATCATGCAATGATCACGGAGCTGTCATGCACTGGTCACGTGACTGATCATGCACTGATCAGGTAATTGATCATGCACTGATCATGTGACTGATCATGCACAGATCACGTAACTGATCATGCAGAGATCACGTGACTGATCATGCACTGATCACGTGGCTATCATGCACTGCTCACGTGGCTGACCATGCAATGATCACGCAGCTACCATGTACTTGTCACATGACTGATCATGCACTGATCACATAATTGATCATGCACTGATCACCTGGCTTATCATGCATTGATCATGTGACTGATCATGTGCTGATCATGTTTGGTGTCACACACTGATCATGTGCCTATGGAGGCAATGAACATAGAGCTGAGTAGGCAGGAATCAGTCAGCAGGCTATAATCATGTAATTCACCTCTGAGAAATCATGCTGCTGAGCTGGCAATAATCAAGTAGATGAGCAGGCAGGAATTACGCAGCACAGGTGCCAATTGTCAAGCAGCTGACAGGCAGGAATCATGCAGCTCAGCTGGCAATTGTCAAGCAGATGAGCAGACAGTAATCACACAGCTCAGCAGGCCCTGATCACGTGACTGAGCATGCACTGTTCACGTGGCTGATCACACACCTATCACATGACTGATCATGCACTGATCATGTCAATGATCATGCACTGATCACGTGGCTATCATGCACTGATCACTTGGCTGGACATACACTGATCACGTGCCTGGTCATGCACTGATCACGTGGCTGATCATGCACTGATCACGTGACTGATCATGCACTGATCTCGTGTCTGATCATGCACTGATCACGTGGCTATCATGCACTGCTCACGTGGCTGATCATGCCATGATAACGCCATGATACGCAGCTACCATGTACTGGTCACATGACTGATCATGCACTGATCACGTGACTGATCCTGCAGTGATCACGTGGCTATCATGAACTACTCACGTGGCTGATCATGCAATGATCATGTAGCTACCATGTTCAGGTCACGTGAATGATCATACACCCATCAGGTGACTGATCATGCACTGATCACGTGGCTATCATGCACTGATCACGAGACTGATCATGCACTGTTCACGTCTATATCATGCACTGATCACATGACTGCCCGTGCACTGATCACGTGGATGATCATACACTAATCTTGTGACAGATCATGCACTGATCACGTGGCTGATCATGCACTGATACGGTGACTGAGCATGGACTGATCACATGACTATCATGTAGTGATCACGTGACTTAATGGCGCTGATCATGTGACTGATCATGCGCTGATCATGTTTGCTATCATACACTGATCATGTGCCTCTGGAGGCAATAAACAAAGAGCTGAGTAGGCACGAATCAAACAGTCAGCAGGCAATAATCATGGAACTCAGGTGTGAGGAATCATGCTGCTCAGCTGGCAATAATCAAGCAGCTGAGCAGGCAGGAATTACGCAGCACAGCTGGCAATTGTCAAGCAGATGACAGGCAGGAATCGTGCAGCTCAGCTGGCAATTGTCAAGCAGATGAGCAGACAGTAATCACGCAGCTCAGCAGGCCCAGATCACGGGACTGAGCATGCACTGTTCACGTGGCTGATCATACACTGATCACGTGATGATCATGCACTGATCACTTGGATATCATGCACTGATCACGTGGCTGATCATACACTGCTCACGTAACTGATCATGCACTGATCACGTGGCTATCATGCACTGATCACGTGGCTGAACATGCACTGTTCACGTGGCTGATCACACACCTGTCACGTGACATATCATGCACTGATCACGTGGCACTCATGCACTGATCACGTGGCTGATCATACTCTGCTCACGTAACTCATGCACACATCACGTGGCTATCATGCACTGCTCACGTGGATCATCATGGAATGATCACGTAGCAACCATATACTGGTAACGTGACTGATCATGCAAAGATCACGTAAATGATCATGCACTGTTCACGTGACTGATCATGTACTGATCACGTGATTGATCATGCACTGACCACGTGGCTATCATGCTCTGCTCACGTGGCTGATCATGCAACGATCACGTAGCAACCATGTACTGGTAACGTGACTGATCATGCAAAGATCATGTAAATGATCATGCACTGTTCACGTGAGTGATCATGCACTGATCACGTAATTGATCCTGCACTGATCACGTGGCTCATCATGCACTGATCACTTGGCTGATCACACATGTATCACGTGACTGATCATGCACTGATCACGTGGCTCTCATGCACTGATCACGTGGCTGTCATGCACTGATCACGTGGATATCATGCACTGATCACGTGGCTGATCACACACGTATCACATGACTGATCATGCACTGATCACGTGGCTATCATGCACTGATCACGTGGCTATCATGCACTGATCATGTGGCTGATCAGGCAATGATCACGTAGCTACCATGTACTGGTCACGTGACTGATCATGCACTGATCACGTAATTGATCATGCACTGATCATGTGGCTGAACATGCACTGATCACGTGGCTGATCACACACGTATTACATGACTGATCATGCACTGATCATGTGGCTATCATGCACTGATCACGTGGCTATCATGCACTGATCACGAGACTGATCATGCACTGTTCACGTCTATATCATGCACTGATAACATGACTGCCCGTGCACTGATCACGTGGATGATCATACACTAATCTTGTGACAGATCATGCACTGATCACGTGGCTGATCATGCACTGATACCGTGACTGAGCATGGACTGATCACATGACTATCCTTTAGTGATCACGTGACTTAATGGCGCTGATCATGTGACTGATCATGCGCTGATCTTGTTTGCTATCATACACTGATCATGTGCCTCTGGAGGCAATAAACAAAGAGCTGAGTAGGCATGAATCAAACAGTCAGCAGGCAATAATCATGGAACACAGGTGTGAGGAATCATGCTGCTCAGCTGGCAATAATCAAGCAGCTGAGCAGGCAGGAATTACGCAGCACAGCTGGCAATTGTCAAGCAGATGAGCAGACAGTAATCACGCAGCTCAGCAGGCCCAGATCACGTGACTGAGCATGCACTGTTCACGTGGCTGATCATACACTGATCACGTGATGATCATGCACTGATCACTTGGATATCATGCACTGATCACGTGGCTGATCATACACTGTTCACGTGTCTGACCATGCACTGATCACGTGGCTGATCATAAACTGCTCACGTAACTGATCATGCGCTGACCACGTGGCTATCATGCTCTGCTCACGTGGCTGATCATGCAACGATCACGTAGCAACCATGTACTGGTCACGTGACTGATCATGCACTGATCACGTAATTGATTCTGCACTGATCACGTGGCTCATCACACACTGATCACGTGGCTGATCACACATGTATCACGTGACTGACCATGCACTGATCACGTGGCTCTCATGCACTGATCACGGGGCTATCATGCACTGATCACTTGGCTGATCATGCACTGATCACGTGACTGATCATGCACTGATCTCATGTCTGATCATGCACTGATCACGTGGCTATCATGCACTGCTCACGTGGCTGATCATGCCATGATCACGCAGCTACCATGTACTGGTCACATGACTGATCATGCACTGATCACGTGACTGATCATGCAGTGATCACGTGGCGATCATGAACTACTCACGTGGCTGATCATGCAATGCTCACGAGACTGATCATGCACTGTTCACGTCTATATCATGCACTGATAACATGACTGCCCGTGCACTGATCACGTGGATGATCATACACTAATCTTGTGACAGATCATGCACTGATCACGTGGCTGATCATGCACTGATACCGTGACTGAGCATGGACTGATCACATGACTATCATGTAGTGATCACGTGACTTAATGGCGCTGATCATGTGACTGATTATGCGCTGATCATGTTTGCTATCATACAGTGATCATGTGCCTCTGGAGGCAATAAACAAAGAGCTGAGTAGGCACGAATCAAACAGTCAGCAGGCAATAATCATGGAACACAGGTGTGAGGAATCATGCTGCTCAGCTGGCAATAATCAAGCAGCTGAGCAGGCAGGAATTATGCAGCACAGCTGGCAATTGTCAAGCAGATGACAGGCAGGAATCGTGCAGCTCAGCTGGCAATTGTCAAGCAGATGAGCAGACAGTAATCACGCAGCTCAGCAGGCCCAGATCACGTGACTGAGCATGCACTGTTTACGTGGCTGATCATACACTGATCACGTGATGATCATGCACTGATCATGTGGATATCATGCACTGGTCACGTGGCTGATCATACACTGTTCACGTGTTTGACCATGCACTGATCACGTGGCTGATCATACACTGCTCAGGTAACTGATCATGCACTGATCACGTGGCTATCATGCACTGATCACGTGGCTGAACATGCACTGTTCACGTGGCTGATCACACACCTGTCACGTGACATATCATGCACTGATCACGTGGCACTAATGCACTGATCACATGGCTGATCATACTCTGCTCACGTAACTCATGCACACATCACGTGGCTATCATGCTCTGCTAACGTGGCTCATCATGCAAGGATCACGTAGCAACCATGTACTGGTCACGTGACTGATCATGCACTGATCACGTAATGAATCCTGCACTGATCAAGTGGCTCATCATGCACTGATCACGTGATGATCATGCACTGATCATGTGGATATCATGCACTGATCACGTCGCTGATCATACACTGCTCAGGTAACTGATCATGCACTGATCACGTGGCAATCATGCACTGATCACTTGGCTGAACATGCACTGTTCACGTGGCTGATCACACACCTGTCACGTGACACATCATGCACTGATCACGTGGCACTCATGCACTGATCACGTGGCTGATCATACTCTGCTCACGTAACTCATGCACACATCTCGTGGCTATCATGCGCTGCTCACGTGGCTCGTCATGGAATGATCACGTAGCTACCATATACTGGTCATGTGACTGATGATGCACAGATCACGTCAATGATCATGCACTGTTCAAGTGACTGATCATGTACTGGTCACGTGACTGATCATGCACTGATCACGTAATTGATCATGCACTGATCATGTGGCTGATCATGCACTGATCACGTGGCTGATCATACACTGATCACATAACTGATCATGCACTGATCACGTGACTGATCATGAACTGATCACGTGGCTATCATGCACTGATCACTTGGCTGGATATACACTGATCCCATGCCTGGTCATGCACTGATCACGTGGCAGATCATGCAGTGATCACGTGGCTGTCATGAACTACTCACGTGGCTGATCATGCAATGATCACGTAACTACCATGTACAGGTCACGTGAATGATCATACACCCATCAGGTGACTGATCATGCACTGATCACGTGGCTATCATGCACTGATCACGAGACTGATCATGCACTGTTCAGGTCTATATCATGCACTGATCACATGACTGCCCGTGCACTGATCACGTGGATGATCATACACTAATCTTGTGACAGATCATGCACTGATCACGTGGCTGATCATGCACTGATACCGTGACTGAGCATGGACTGATCACATGACTATCCTGTAGTGATCACGTGACTTAATGGCGCTGATCATGTGACTGATCATGCGCTGATCTTGTTTGCTATCATACACTGATCATGTGCCTCTGGAGGCAATAAACAAAGAGCTGAGTAGCCACGAATCAAACAGTCAGCAGGCAATAATCATGGAACACAGGTGTGAGGAATCATGCTGCTCAGCTGGCAATAATCAAGCAGCTGAGCAGGCAGGAATTACGCAGCACAGCTGGCAATTGTCAAGCAGATGACAGGCAGGAATCGTGCAGCTCAGCTGGCAATTGTCAAGCAGATGAGCAGACAGTAATCACGCAGCTCAGCAGGCCCAGATCACGTGACTGAGCATGCACTGTTCACGTGGCTGATCATACACTGATCACGTGATGATCATGCACTGATCACTTGGATATCATGCACTGATCACGTGGCTGATCATACACTGTTCACGTGTCTGACCATGCACTGATCACGTGGCTGATCATACACTGCTCACGTAACTGATCATGCACTGATCACGTGGCTATCATGCTCTGCTCACGTGGCTGATCATGCACCGATCACGTAGCAACCATGTACTGGTCACGTGACTGATCATGCACTGATCACGTAATTGATCCTGCACTGATCACGTGGCTCATCATGCACTGATCACGTGGCTGATCACACATGTATCACGTGACTGACCATGCACTGATCACGTGGCTCTCATGCACTGATCACGTGGCTATCATGCACTGATCACTTGGCTGATCATGCACTGATCACGTGACTGATCATGCACTGATCTCGTGACTGATCATGCACTGATCACGTGGCTATCATGCACTGCTCACGTGGCTGATCATGCCATGATCACGCAGCTACCATGTACTGGTCACATGACTGATCATGCACTGATCACGTAACTGATCATGCAGTGATCACGTGGCGATCATGAACTACTCACGTGGCTGATCATGCAATGCTCACGAGACTGATCATGCACTGTTCACGTCTATATCATGCACTGATAACATGACTGCCCGTGCACTGATCACGTGGATGATCATACACTAATCTTGTGACAGATCATGCACTGATCACGTGGCTGATCATGCACTGATACCGTGACTGAGCATGGACTGATCACATGACTATCATGTAGTGATCACGTGACTTAATGGCGCTGATCATGTGACTGATCATGCGCTGATCATGTTTGCTATCATACAGTGATCATGTGCCTCTGGAGGCAATAAACAAAGAGCTGAGTAGGCACGAATCAAACAGTCAGCAGGCAATAATCATGGAACACAGGTGTGAGGAATCATGCTGCTCAGCTGGCAATAATCAAGCAGCTGAGCAGGCAGGAATTACGCAGCACAGCTGGCAATTGTCAAGCAGATGACAGGCAGGAATCGTGCAGCTCAGCTGGCAATTGTCAAGCAGATGAGCAGACAGTAATCACGCAGCTCAGCAGGCCCAGATCACGTGACTGAGCATGCACTGTTCACGTGGCTGATCATACACTGATCACGTGATGATCATGCACTGATCACGTGGATATCATGCACTGATCACGTGGCTGATCATACACTGTTCACGTGTCTGACCATGCACTGATCACGTGGCTGATCATACACTGCTCACGTAACTGATCATGCACTGATCACGTGGCTATCATGCACTGATCACGTGGCTGAACATGCACTGTTCACGTGGCTGATCACACACCTGTCACGTGACATATCATGCACTGATCACGTGGCACTCATGCACTGATCACGTGGCTGATCATACTCTGCTCACGTAACTCATGCACACATCACGTGGCTATCATGCACTGCTCACGTGGCTCGTCATGGAATGATCACGTAGCTACCATATACTGGTCACGTGACTGATGATGCACAGATCACGTAATTGATCATGCACTGTTCAAGTGACTGATCATGTACTGATCACGTGACTGATCATGCACTGATCACGTGGCTATCATGCTCTGCTCATGTGGCTGATCATGCAAGGATCACGTAGCAACCATGTACTTGTCACGTGACTGATCATGCACTGATCACGTAATTGATCCTGCACTGATCACGTGGCTCATCATGCGCTGATCACGTGGCTGATCACACATGTATCACGTGACTGATCATGCACTGATCACGTGGCTCTCATGCACTGATCACGTGGCTATCATGCACTGATCACGTGGCTATCATGAACTGATCACGTGGCTGATCATGCAAGGATCACGTAGCTACCATGTACTGGTCATGTGACTGATCATGCACTGATCACGTAATTGATCCTGCACTGATCACATGGCTCATCACGCACTGATCCGGTGGCTGATCACACTCGTATCACGTGACTGATCATGTACAGATCACGTAAATAATCATGAAGTGATCACGTGGCTATCCTGCACTGATCACGTGGATAACATGCACTGATCACGTGGCTGATCACACACGTATCACGTGACTAATCATGCACTGATCACGTGGCTATCATGCACTGATCACGTGGCTATCATGCACTGATCACGTGGCTGATCATGCAATGATCACGCAGCTACCATGTACTTGTCACATGACTGATCATGCACTGATCACATAATTGATCATGCACTGATCACCTGGCTTATCATGCATTGATCATGTGACTGATCATGTGCTGATCATGTTTGGTATCATACACTGATCATGTGCCTCTGGAGGCAATAAACATAGAGCTGAGTAGGCACGAATCAAACAGTCAGCAGGCAATAATCATGGAACTCAGGTGTGAGGAATCATGCTGCTCAGCTGGCAATAATCAAGCAGATGAGCAGGCAGGAATTACGCAGCACAGGTGGCAATTGTCAAGCAGATGACAGGCAGGAATCGTGCAGCTCAGCTGGCAATTGTCAAGCAGATGAGCAGACAGTAATCACGCAGCTCTGCAGGCACTGATCACGTGGCTGATCATGCACTGATCACGTGACTGATCATGCACTGATCACGTGACTGATCATGCACTGATCACGTGGCTGATCATGCACTGATCACGTGGCTGATCATGCACTGATCACGTAACTGATCATGCACTGATCACGTGACTGATCATGCACTGATCACGTGGCTGATCATGCACTGATCACGTGACTGATCATGCACAGATCTCGTGACTGATCATGCACTGATCACGTGGCTATCATGCACTGCTCACGTGGCTGATCATGCACTGATCACGCAGCTCACCATGTACTGGTCACGTGACTGATCATGCACTGATCACGTGACTGATCATGCACTGATCACGTGGCTTTCATGAACTGATCACGTGGCTGATCATGCAATGATCACGTAGCTACCATGTACTGGTCACGTGACTGATCATGCACTGATCAGGTAATTGATCATGCACTGATCACGTGACTATCATGCACAGATCACGTGACTGATCATGCACAGATCACGTGACTGACCATGCACTGATCACGTGGCTATCATGCACTGCTCACGTGGCTGATCATGCAATGATCACGCGGCTGACCATGTACTTATCACATGACTGATCATGCACTGATCACATGATTATCATGCACTGATCACCTGACTTAATGGCACTGATCATGTGACTGATCATGCGCTGATCATGTTTGGTGTCACACACTGATCATGTGCCTCTGGAGGCAATGAACAAAGAGCTGAGTAGGCAGGAATCAAACAGTCAGCAGGCAATAATCATGGAACTCAGCTGTGAGAAATCATGCTGCTCAGCTGGCAATAATCAAGCAGATGAGCAGGCAGGAATTACGCAGCACAGCTGGCAATTGTCAAGCAGATGACAGGCAGGAATCGTGCAGCTCAGCTGGCAATTGTCAAGCAGATGAGCAGACAGTAATCACGCAGCTCAGCAGGCCCAGATCACGGGACTGAGCATGCACTGTTCACGTGGCTGATCATACACTGATCACGTGATGATCATGCACTGATCACTTGGATATCATGCACTGATCACGTGGCTGATCATACACTGCTCACGTAACTGATCATGCACTGATCACGTGGCTATCATGCACTGATCACGTGGCTGAACATGCACTGTTCACGTGGCTGATCACACACCTGTCACGTGACATATCATGCACTGATCACGTGGCACTCATGCACTGATCACGTGGCTGATCATACTCTGATCACGTAACTCATGCACACCTCACGTGGCTATCATGCACTGCTCACGTGGCTTGTCATGGAATGATCACGTAGCAACCATATCCTGGTAACGTGACTGATCATGCAAAGATCACGTAAATGATCATGCACTGGTCACGTGACTGATCATGTACTGATCACGTGACTGATCATGCACTGACCACGTGGCTATCATGCTCTGCTCACATGGCTGATCATGCAACGATCACGTAGCTATCATGTACTGGTCACGTGACTGATCATGCACTGATCATGTGGTTGATCATGCACTGATCACGTGGCTCGTCATGCACTGATCACGTGGCTGATCACACATGTATCACGTGACTGATCATGCACTGATCACGTGGCTCTCATGCACTGATCACGTGGCTGTCATGCACTGATCACGTGGATATCATGCACTGATCACGTGGCTGATCATACACTGATCATCTGGCTGATCAGGCAATGATCACGTAGCTACCATGTACTGGTCACGTGACTGATCATGCACTGATCACGTAATTGATCATGCACTGATCATGTGGCTGTTCATGCACTGATCACGTGGCTGATCATACACTGATCACATAACTGATCATGCACTGATCACGTGACTGATCATGCACTGATCACGTGGCTATCATGCACTGATCACTTGGCTGGATATACACTGATCACGTGCCTGGTCATGCACTGATCACGTGGCAGATCATGCAGTGATCACGTGGCTGTCATGAACTACTCACGTGGCTGATCATGCAATGATCACGTAACTACCATGTACAGGTCACGTGAATGATCATACACCCATCAGGTGACTGATCATGCACTGATCACGTGGCTATCATGCACTGATCACGAGACTGATCATGCACTGTTCAGGTCTATATCATGCACTGATCACATGACTGCCCGTGCACTGATCACGTGGATGATCATACACTAATGTTGTGACAGATCATGCACTGATCACGTGGCTGATCATGCACTGATACCGTGACTGAGCATGGACTGATCACATGACTATCATGTAGTGATCACGTGACTTAATGGCGCTGATCATGTGACTGATCATGCGCTGATCTTGTTTGCTATCATACACTGATCATGTGCCTCTGGAGGCAATAAACAAAGAGCTGATTAGGCACGAATCAAACAGTCAGCAGGCAATAATCATGGAACACAGGTGTGAGGAATCATGCTGCTCAGCTGGCAATAATCAAGCAGCTGAGCAGGCAGGAATTACGCAGCACAGCTGGCAATTGTCAAGCAGATGACAGGCAGGAATCGTGCAGCTCAGCTGGCAATTGTCAAGCAGATGAGCAGACAGTAATCACGCAGCTCAGCAGGCCCAGATCACGTGACTGAGCATGCACTGTTCACGTGGCTGATCATACACTGATCACGTGATGATCATGCACTGATCACTTGGATATCATGCACTGATCACGTGGCTGATCATACACTGTTCACGTGTCTGACCATGCACTGATCACGTGGCTGATCATAAAGTGCTCACGTAACTGATCATGCACTGATCACGTGGCTATCATGCTCTGCTCACGTGGCTGATCATGCAACGATCAGGTAGCAACCATGTACTGGTCACGTGACTGATCATGCACTGATCACGTAATTGATCCTGCACTGATCACGTGGCTCATCACGCACTGATCACGTGGCTGATCACACATGTATCACGTGACTGACCATGCACTGATCACGTGGCTCTCATGCACTGATCACGTGGCTCTCATGCACTGATCACTTGGCTGATCATGCACTGATCACGTGACTGATCATGCACTGATCTCGTGTCTGATCATGCACTGATCACGTGGCTATCATGCACTGTTCACGTGGCTGATCATGCCATGATCACGCAGCTACCATGTACTGGTCACATGACTGATCATGCACTGATCACGTGACTGATCATGCAGTGATCACGTGGCGATCATGAACTACTCACGTGGCTGATCATGCAATGCTCACGAGACTGATCATGCACTGTTCACGTCTATATCATGCACTGATAACATGACTGCCCGTGCACTGATCACGTGGATGATCATACACTAATCTTGTGACAGATCATGCACTGATCACGTGGCTGATCATGCACTGATACCGTGACTGAGCATGGACTCATCACATGACTATCATGTAGTGATCACGTGAGTTAATGGCGCTGATCATGTGACTGATTATGCGCTGATCATGTTTGCTATCATACAGTGATCATGTGCCTCTGGAGGCAATAAACAAAGAGCTGAGTAGGCACGAATCAAACAGTCAGCAGGCAATAATCATGGAACACAGGTGTGAGGAATCATGCTGCTCAGCTGGCAATAATCAAGCAGCTGAGCAGGCAGGAATTATGCAGCACAGCTGGCAATTGTCAAGCAGATGACAGGCAGGAATCGTGCAGCTCAGCTGGAAATTGTCAAGCAGATGAGCAGACATTAATCACGCAGCTCAGCAGGCCCAGATCACGTGACTGAGCATGCACTGTTCACGTGGCTGGTCATACACTGATCACGTGATGATCATGCACTGATCATGTGGATATCATGCACTGATCACGTGGCTGATCATACACTGTTCACGTGTTTGACCATGCACTGATCACGTGGCTGAACATACACTGCTCACGTAACTGATCATGCACTGATCACGTGGCAATCATGCACTGATCACTTGGCTGAACATGCACTGTTCACGTGGATGATCACACACCTGTCACGTGACATATCATGCACAGATCACGTGGCACTCATGCACTGATCACGTGGCTGATCATACTCTGCTCACGTAACTCATGCACACATCACGTGGCTATCATGCACTGCTCACGTGGCTCGTCATGGAATGATCACGTAGCTACCATATACTGGTCATGTGACTGATCATGCACAGATCACGTCAATGATCATGCACTGTTCAAGTGACTGATCATGTACTGATCACGTGACTGATCATGCACTGATTATGTGGCTATCATGCTCTGCTCATGTGGCTGATCATGCAAGGATCACGTAGCAACCATGTACTTGTCACGTGGCTGATCATGCACTGATCACGTGACTGATCATGCACTGATCACGTGGCTCTCATGCACTGATCATGTGGCTATCATGCACTGATCACGTAGCTATCATGAACTGATCACGTGGCTGATCACGCAATGATCACGTAGCTACCATGTACTGGTCATGTGACTGATCATGCACTGATCACGTAATTGATCCTGCACTGATCACATGGCTCATCACGCACTGATCCGGTGGCTGATCACACTCGTATCACGTGACTGATCATGTACAGATCACGTAAATAATCATGAAGTGATCACGTGGCTATCCTGCACTGATCACGTGGATAACATGCACTGATAATGTGGCTGATCACACACGTATCACGTGACTAATCATGCACTGATCACGTGGCTATCATGCACTGATCACGTGGCTATCATGCACTGATCACGTGGCTGATCATGCAATGATCACGGAGCTGCCATGCACTGGTCACGTGACTGATCATGCACTGATCAGGTAATTGATCATGCACTGATCATGTGACTGATCATGCACAGATTACGTGACTGATCATGCAGAGATCACGTGACTGATCATGCACTGATCACGTGGCTATCATGCACTGCTCACTTGGCTGATCATGCAATGATCACGCAGCTACCATGTACTTGTCACATGACTGATCATGCACTGATCACATAATTGATCATGCACTGATCACCTGGCTTATTATGCATTGATCATGTGACTGATCATGTGCTGATCATGTTTGGTGTCACACACTGATCATGTGCCTATGGAGGCAATGAACATAGAGCTGAGTAGGCAGGAATCAGTCAGCAGGCTATAATCATGTAATTCACCTCTGAGAAATCACGCTGCTGAGCTGGCAATAATCAAGTAGATGAGCAGGCAGGAATTACGCAGCACAGGTGGCAATTGTCAAGCAGCTGACAGGCAGGAATCGTGCAGCTCAGCTGGCAATTGTCAAGCAGATGAGCAGACAGTAATCACGCAGCTCAGCAGGCCCTGATCACGTGACTGAGCATGCACTGTTCACGTGGCTGATCACACACCTATCACATGACAGATCATGCACTGATCATGTGACTGATCATGCACTGATCACGTGGCTATCATGCACTGATCACTTGGCTGGACATACACTGATCACGTGCCTGGTCATGCACTGATCACGTGGCTGATCATGCACTGATCACGTGACTGATCATGCACTGATCTCGTGTCTGATCACGTACTGATCACGTGGCTATCATGCACTGCTCATATGGCTGATCATGCGATGATCACGCAGCTACCATGTACTGGTCACATGACTGATCATGCACTGATTACGTGACTGATCATGCACTGATCTCGTGTCTGATCATGCACTGATCACGTGGCTATCATGCACTGCTCACGTGGCTGATCATGTCATGATCACGAAGCTACCATGTACTGGTCACATGACTGATCATGCACTGATCACGTGACTGATCATGCAGTGATCACGTGGCTATCATGAACTACTCACGTGGCTGATCATGCAATGATCATGTAGCTACCATGTACAGGTCACGTGAATGATCATACACCCATCAGGTGACTGATCATGCACTGATCACGTGGCTATCATGCACTGATCACTAGACTGATCATGCACTGTTCACGTCTATATAATGCACTGATCACATGACTGCCCGTGCACTGATCACGTGGATGATCATACACTAATCTTGTGACAGATCATGCACTGATCACGTGGCTGATCATGCACTGATACCGTGACTGAGCATGGACTGATCACATGACTATCATGTAGTAATCACGTGACTTAATGGCGCTGATCATGTGACTGATCATGAGCTGATCATGTTTACTATCATACACTGATCATGTGCCTCTAGAGGCAATAAACAAAGAGCTGAGTAGGCACGAATCAAACAGTCAGCAGGCAATAATCATGGAACTCAGCTGTGAGGAATCATGCTGCTCAGCTGGCAATAATCAAGCAGCTGAGCAGGCAGGAATTACGCAGCACAGCTTGCAATTGTCAAGCAGATGACAGGCAGGAATCATGCAGCTCAGCTGGCAATTGTCAAGCAGATGAGCAAACAGTAATCACGCAGCTCAGCAGGCCCAGATCACGGGACTGAGCATGCACTGTTCACGTGGCTGATCATACACTGATCACGTGATGATCATGCACTGATCACTTGGATATCATGCACTGATCACGTGGCTGATCATACACTGTTCACGTGTCTGACCATGCACTGATCACGTGGCTGATCATACACTGCTCACGTAACTGATCATGCACTGATCACGTGGCTATCATGCACTGATCACGTGGCTGAACATGCACTGTTCACGTGGCTGATCACACACCTGTCACGTGACATATCATGCACTGAACACGTGGCACTCATGCACTGATCACGTGGCTGATCATACTCTGCTCACGTAACTCATGCACACATCACGTGGCTATCATGCACTGCTCACGTGGCTCGTCATGGAATGATCACGTAGCAACCATATACTGGTAACGTGACTGATCATGCAAAGATCACGTAAATGATCATGCAGTGGTCACGTGACTGATCATGTACTGATCACGTGACTGATCATGCACTGTCCACGTGGCTATCATGTTCTGCTCACGTGGCTGATCATGCAATGTTCACGTAGCAACCATGTACTGGTCACGTGACTGATCATGCACTGATCACGTAATTGATCGTGCACTGATCACGTGGCTCATCATGCACTGATCACGTGGCTGATCACACATGTATCACGTGACTGATCATGCACTGATCACGTGGCTCTCATGCACTGATCACGTGGCTGTCATGCACTGATCACGTGGATATCATGCACTGATCACGTGGCTGATCACACACGTATCACATGACTGATCATGCACTGATCACGTGGCTATCATGCACTGATCACGTGGCTATCATGCACTGATCATGTGGCTGATCAGGCAATGATCACGTAGCTACCATGTACTGGTCACATGACTGATCATGCACTGATCACGTAATTGATCATGCACTGATCATGTGGCTGATCATGCACTGATCACGTGGCTGATCATACACTGATCACATAACTGATCATGCACTGATCACGTGACTGATCATGCACTGATCACGTGGCTATCATGCACTGATCACTTGGCTGGACATACACTGATCACGTGCCTGGTCATGCACTGATCTCGTGTCTGATCATGCACTGATCACGTGGCTATCATGCACTCTTCACGTGGCTGATCATGCCATGATCACGCAGCTGCCATGTACTGGTCACATGACTGATCATGCACTGATCACGTGACTGATCATGCAGTGATCACGTGGCTGTCATGCACTACTCACGTGGCTGATCATGCAATGATCACGTAACTACCATGTACAGGTCACGTGAATGATCATACACCCATCAGGTGACTGATCATGCACTGATCACGTGGCTATCATGCACTGATCACGAGACTGATCATGCACTGTTCACGTCTATATCATGCACTGATCACATGACTGCCCGTGCACTGATCACGTGGATGATCATACACTAATCTTGTGACAGATCATGCACTGATCACGTGGCTGATCATGCACTGATACCGTGAGTGAGCATGGACTGATCACATGACTATCATGTAGTGATCACGTGACTTAATGGCGCTGATCATGTGACTGATCATGCGCTGATCATGTTTGCTATCATACACTGATCATGTGCCTCTGGAGGCAATAAACAAAGAGCTGAGTAGGCACGAATCAAACAGTCAGCAGGCAATAATCATGGAACTCAGGTGTGAGGAATCATGCTGCTCAGCTGGCAATAATCAAGCAGCTGAGCAGGCAGGAATTACGCAGCACAGCTGGCAATTGTCAAGCAGATGACAGGCAGGAATCGTGCAGCTCAGCTGGCAATTGTCAAGCAGATGAGCAGACAGTAATCACGCAGCTCAGCAGGCCCAGATCACGTGACTGAGCATGCACTGTTCACGTGGCTGATCATACACTGATCACGTGATGATCATGCACTGATCACTTGGATATCATGTACTGATCACGTGGCTGATCATACACTGTTCACGTGTCTGACCATGCACTGATCACGTGGCTGATAATAAACTGCTCACGTAACTGATGATGCACTGATTACGTGGCTATCATGCTCTGCTCACGTGGCTGATCATGCAACGATCACGTAGCAACCATGTACTGGTCACGTGACTGATCATGCACTGATCACGTAATTGATCCTGCACTGATCACGTGGCTCATCACGCACTGATCACGTGGCTGATCACACATGTATCACGTGACTGACCATGCACTGATCACGTGGCTCTCATGCACTGATCACGTGGCTATCATGCACTGATCATTTGGCTGGACATACACTGATCACGTGCCTGGTCATGCACTGATCACGTGGCTGATCATGCACTGATCACGTGACTGATCATGCACTGATCTCGTGTCTGATCATGCACTGATCACGTGGCTATCATGCACTGCTCACGTGGCTGATCATGCCATGATCACGCAGCTACCATGTACTGGTCACATGACTGATCATGCACTGATCACGTGACTGATCATGCAGTGATCACGTGGTGATCATGAACTACTCACGTGGCTGATCATGCAATGATCACGGGACTGATCATGCACTGTTCACGTCTATATCATGCACTGATAACATGACTGCCCGTGCACTGATCACGTGGATGATCATACACTAATCTTGTGACAAATCATGCACTGATCACGTGGCTGATCATGCACTGATACCGTGACTGAGCATGGACTGATCACATGACTATCATGTAGTGATCACGTGACTTAATGGCGCTGATCATGTGACTGATTATGCCCTGATCATGTTTGCTACCATACAGTGATCATGTGCCTCTGGAGTCAATAAACAAAGAGCTGAGTAGGCACGAATCAAACAGTCAGCAGGCAATAATCATGGAACACAGGTGTGAGGAATCGTGCTGCTCAGCTGGCAATAATCAAGCAGCTGAGCAGGCAGGAATTACGCAGCACAGCTGGCAATTGTCAAGCAGATGACAGGCAGGAATCGTGCAGCTCAGCTGGCAATTGTCAAGCAGATGAGCAGACAGTAATCACGCAGCTCAGCAGGCCCAGATCACATGACTGAGCATGCACTGTTCACGTGGCTGATCATACACTGATCACGTGATGATCATGCACTGATCACTTGGATATCATGCACTGATCACGTGGCTGATCATACACTGTTCACGTGTCTGACCATGCACTGATCACGTGGCTGATCATACACTGCTCACGTAACTGATCATGCACTGATCACGTGGCTATCATGCACTGATCACGTGGCTGAACATGCACTGTTCACGTGGCTGATCACACACCTGTCACGTGACATATCATGCACTGATCACGTGGCACTCATGCACTGATCACGTGGCTGATCATACACTGTTCACGTGTCTGACCATGCACTGATCACGTGTCTGATCATACACTGCTCACGTAACTCATCATGCACTGATCACGTGGCTATCATGCACTGATCACGTGGCTGAACATGCACTGATCACGTGGCTGATCATACACTGTTCACGTGTCTGACCATGCACTGATCACGTGGCTGATCATACACTGCTCACGTAACTGATCATGCACTGATCACGTGGATATCATGCACTGATCACGTGGCTGAACATGCACTGTTCACGTGGCTGATCACACACCTGTCACGTGACATATCATGCACTGATCACGTGGCACTCATGCACTGATTACGTGGCTGATCATACTCTGATCACGTAACTCATGCACACATCACGTGGCTATCATGCACTGCTCACGTGGCTCGTCATGGAATGATAACGTAGCAACCATATACTGGTAACGTGACTGATCATGCAAAGATCACGTAAATGATCCTGCACTGTTCACGTGACTCATCATGTACTGATCACGTGACTGATCATGCACTGACCACGTGGCTATCATGCTCTGCTCACGTGGCTGATGATGCAACGATCATGTAGCAACCATGTACTGGTCACATGACTGATCATGCAGTGATCACGTAATTGATCATGCACTGATCACGTGGCTCATCATGCACTGATCACGTGGCTGATCACACATGTATCACGTGACTGATCATGCACTGATCACGTGGCTGTCATGCACTGATCACGTGGCTGATCATGCACTGATCACGTGGCTGATCACACACTGATCACATGACTGATCATGCACTGTTCACGTGGCTGATCATGCACTGATCACGTGGCTATCATGCACTGATCACGTGGCTGATCAGGCAATGATCACGTAGCTACCATGTACTGGTCACGTGACTGATCATGCACTGATCACGTAACTGATCATGCACTGATCACGTGGCTGATCATGCACTGATCACGTGACTGATCATACACTGTTCACATAACTAATCATGCACTGATCACGTGACTGCTCATGCACTGATCACGTGGCTATCATGCACTAATCTTGTGACAGATCATACACTGATCACGTGCTGGTCATGCACTGATACCGTGACTGAGCATGGACTGATCACATGACTGATCATGTAGTGATCACGTGACTTATCATGCGCACATCATGTGACTATCATGCGCTGCTCATGTTCCTATCATAGACTGATCATGTAGGCAATCATAGACTGAGTAACGTGACTGATCATGCAAAGATCAGGTAAATGATCATGCACTGTTCACGTGACTGATCATGTACTGATCACGTGACTGATCAAGCACTGACCACGCGGGAATCATGCACTGATCACTTGGCAATCATGCACTGATCACGTGGCTGATCAGGCAATGATCACGTGGCTACCATGTACTGGTCACGTGACTGATCATGCACTGATCACGTAATTGATCATGCACTGATCACGTGGCTGATCATGCACTGATCACGTGGATGATCATACACTGATCACATAAGTTATCATGCACTGATCACGTGACTGATCATGCACTGATCACGTGGCTGATCATGCACTGATCACTTGACTGATCATGCACTGATCACGTGTCTGATCATGCAGTGATCACGTGGCTATCATGCACTGCTCACGTGGCTGATCATGCCATGATCACGCGGCTACCATGTACTGGTCACGTGACTGATCGTGCACTGATCACGTGACTGATCATGCACTGATCACGTGGCTATCATGAACTACTCACGTGGCTGATCATGCAATGATCATGTAGCTACCATGTACAGGTCACGTGAATGATCATACACACATCACGTGACTGATCATGCACTAATCACGTGGCTATCATGCACTGATCACGTGACTGATCATGCACTGTTCACGTCGATATCATGCACTGATCACATGACTGCCGGTGCACTGATCACGTGGATGATCATACACTAATCTTGTGACAGATCATGCACTGATCACGTGGCTGATCATGCCCTGATACCGTGACTGAGCATGGACTGATCACGTGACTATCATGTAGTGATCACGTGACTTAATGGCGCTGATCATGTGACTGATCATGTGTGCTATCATGCACTGATCACGTGCCTCTGAAGGCAATAAACAAAGAGCTGAGTAGGCACGAATCTAACAGTCAGCAGGCAATAATCATGGAACTCAGCTGTGAGGAATCATGCTGCTCAGCTGGCAATAATCAAGCAGCTGAGCAGGCAGGAATTACGCAGCACAGCTGGCAATTGTCAAGCAGATGACAGGCAGGAATCGTGCAGCTCAGCTGGCAATTGTCAAGCAGATGAGCAGACAGTATTCACGCAGCTCATCAGGCACAGATCACGTGACTGAGCATGCACTGTTCACGTGGCTGATCATGCACTGGTCACGTGATGATCATGCACTGGTCACTTGGCTATCATGCACTGATCACGTAGCTGTACATGCACTGTTCACGTGTCTGACCATGCACTGATCACGTGGCTGATCATACACTGATCACGTAACTGATCATGCACTGATCACGTGGCTATCATGCACTGATCACGTGGCTGATCATGCACTGTTCACATGGCTGATCATACACCTGTCACGTGACATATCATGCACTGATCACGTGGCACTCATGCACTGATCACGTGGCTGATCATGCACTGATCACGTAACTCATGCACACATCACGTGGCTATCATGCACTGCTCACGTGGCTCGTCATGGAATGATCACGTAGCAACCATATACTGGTAACGTGACTGATCATGCAAAGATCACGTAAATGATCATGCACTGTTCACGTGACTGATCATGTACTGATCACGTGACTGATCATGCACTGATCACGTGGCTGATCATGCACTGATCACGTGGCTGATCATGCACTGATCACGTGACTGATCATGCACTGATCACGTGACTGATCATGCACTGATCACGTGGCTGATCATGCACTGATCACGTGGCTGATCATGCACTGATCACGTGGCTGATCATGCACTGATCACGTGGCTGATCATGCACTGATCACGTGGCTATCATGCACTGATCACGTGGCTGATCATGCACTGATCACGTGGATATCATGCACTGATCACGTGGCTGATCATGCACTGATCACGTGGCTGATCATGCACTGATCACGTAGCTACCATGCACTGATCACGTGACTGATCATGCACTGATCACGTAACTGATCATGCACTGATCACGTGGCTGATCATGCACTGATCACGTGGCTGATCATGCACTGATCACGTAACTGATCATGCACTGATCACGTGACTGATCATGCACTGATCACGTGGCTATCATGCACTGATCACGTGGCTGATCATACACTGATCACGTGACTGATCATGCACTGATCACGTGGCTGATCATGCACTGATCACGTGGCTGTCATGCACTGATCACGTAGCAATCATGCACTGATCACGTGACTGATCATGCACTGATCACGTGGCTGATCATGCACTGATCACGTGACTGATCATGCACTGATCACGTGACTGATCATGCACTGATCACGTGGCTATCATGCACTGATCACGTGGCTGATCATGCAACTGATCACGTAGCAACCATGTACTGATCACGTGACTGATCATGCACTGATCACGTAATTGATCATGCACTGATCACGTGGCTGATCATGCACTGATCACGTGGCTGATCACACATGATCACGTGACTGATCATGCACTGATCACGTGGCTGTCATGCACTGATCACGTGGATATCATGCACTGATCACGTGGCTGATCACACACTGATCACATGACTGATCATGCACTGATCACGTGGCTATCATGCACTGATCACGTGGCTATCATGCACTGATCACGTGGCTGATCATGCACTGATCACGTAGCTACCATGCACTGATCACGTGACTGATCATGCACTGATCACGTAATTGATCATGCACTGATCACGTGGCTGATCATGCACTGATCACGTGGCTGATCATACACTATCACGTGACTGATCATGCACTGATCACGTGACTGATCATGCACTGATCACGTGGCTATCATGCACTGATCACGTGGCTGATCATGCACTGATCACGTGCTGATCATGCACTGATCACGTGGCTGATCATGCACTGATCACGTGACTGATCATGCACTGATCACGTGACTGATCATGCACTGATCACGTGGCTATCATGCACTGCTCACGTGGCTGTCATGCAATGATCACGTAGCAACCATATACTGGTCACGTGACTGATCATGCACTGATCACGTAAATGATCATGCACTGATCACGTGACTGATCATGCACTGATCACGTGACTGATCATGCACTGATCACGTGGCTATCATGCACTGATCACGTGGCTATCATGCACTGATCACGTGGCTGATCATGCACTGATCACGTAGCTATCATGCACTGATCACGTGACTGATCATGCACTGATCACGTAATTGATCATGCACTGATCACGTGGCTGATCATGCACTGATCACGTGGCTGATCATGCACTGATCACGTGACTGATCATGCACTGATCACGTGACTGATCATGCACTGATCACGTGGCTATCATGCACTGATCACGTGACTGATCATGCACTGATCACGTGTCTGATCATGCACTGATCACGTGGCTATCATGCACTGCTCACGTGGCTGATCATGCCATGATCACGCAGCTACCATGTACTGGTCACATGACTGATCATGCACTGATCACGTGACTGATCATGCAGTGATCACGTGGCTATCATGCACTACTCACGTGGCTGATCATGCAATGATCATGTAGCTACCATGTACAGGTCACGTGAATGATCATACACCCATCAGGTGACTGATCATGCACTGATCACGTGGCTATCATGCACTGATCACGAGACTGATCATGCACTGATCACGTCTATATCATGCACTGATCACATGACTGCCCATGCACTGATCACGTGGATGATCATACACTAATCTTGTGACAGATCATGCACTGATCACGTGGCTGATCATGCACTGATACCGTGACTGAGCATGGACTGATCACATGACTATCATGTAGTGATCACGTGACTTAATGGCGCTGATCATGTGACTGATCATGTTTGCTATCATACACTGATCATGTGCCTCTGGAGGCAATAAACAAAGAGCTGAGTAGGCACGAATCAAACAGTCAGCAGGCAATAATCATGGAACTCAGCTGTGAGGAATCATGCTGCTCAGCTGGCAATAATCAAGCAGCTGAGCAGGCAGGAATTACGCAGCACAGCTGGCAATTGTCAAGCAGATGACAGGCAGGAATCGTGCAGCTCAGCTGGCAATTGTCAAGCAGATGAGCAGACAGTAATCACGCAGCTCAGCAGGCCCAGATCACGTGACTGAGCATGCACTGTTCACGTGGCTGATCATACACTGATCACGTGATGATCATGCACTGATCACTTGGATATCATGCACTGATCACGTGGCTGTTCATACACTGTTCACGTGTCTGACCATGCACTGATCACGTGGCTGATCATACACTGCTCACGTAACTGATCATGCACTGATCACGTGGCTATCATGCACTGATCACGTGGCTGAACATGCACTGTTCACGTGGCTGATCACACACCTGTCACGTGACATATCATGCACTGATCACGTGGCACTCATGCACTGATCACGTGGCTGATCATACTCTGATCACGTAACTCATGCACACATCACGTGGCTATCATGCACTGCTCACGTGGCTCGTCATGGAATGATCACGTAGCAACCATATACTGGTCACGTGACTGATCATGCACAGATCACGTAAATGATCATGCACTGTTCACGTGACTGATCATGTACTGATCACGTGACTGATCATGCACTGATCACGTGGCTGATCATGCACTGATCACGTGGCTGATCATGCACTGATCACGTACTGATCATGCACTGATCACGTGACTGATCATGCACTGATCACGTGGCTATCATGCACTGATCACGTGGCTGATCATGCACTGATCACGTGGCTGATCATGCACTGATCACGTGGCTGATCATGCACTGATCACGTGGCTATCATGCACTGATCACGTGGCTGATCATGCACTGATCACGTGGCTATCATGCACTGATCACGTGGCTGATCATGCACTGATCACGTGGCTGATCATGCACTGATCACGTAGCTACCATGCACTGATCACGTGACTGATCATGCACTGATCACGTAATTGATCATGCACTGATCACGTGGCTGATCATGCACTGATCACGTGGCTGATCATGCACTGATCACGTGACTGATCATGCACTGATCACGTGACTGATCATGCACTGATCACGTGGCTATCATGCACTGATCACGTGGCTGATCATACACTGATCACGTGACTGATCATGCACTGATCACGTGGCTGATCATGCACTGATCACGTGGCTGTCATGCACTACTCACGTGGCTGATCATGCAATGATCACGTAGCTACCATGTACAGGTCACGTGAATGATCATACACCCATCAGGTGACTGATCATGCACTGATCACGTGGCTATCATGCACTGATCACGAGACTGATCATGCACTGATCACGTCTATATCATGCACTGATCACATGACTGCCCATGCACTGATCACGTGGATGATCATACACTAATCTTGTGACAGATCATGCACTGATCACGTGGCTGATCATGCACTGATACCGTGACTGAGCATGGACTGATCACATGACTATCATGTAGTGATCACGTGACTTAATGGCGCTGATCATGTGACTGATCATGCGCTGATCATGTTTGCTATCATACACTGATCATGTGCCTCTGGAGGCAATAAACAAAGAGCTGAGTAGGCACGAATCAAACAGTCAGCAGGCAATAATCATGGAACACAGTGTGAGGAATCATGCTGCTCAGCTGGCAATAATCAAGCAGCTGAGCAGGCAGGAATTACGCAGCACAGCTGGCAATTGTCAAGCAGATGACAGGCAGGAATCGTGCAGCTCAGCTGGCAATTGTCAAGCAGATGAGCAGACAGTAATCACGCAGCTCAGCAGGCCCAGATCACGTGACTGAGCATGCACTGTTCACGTGGCTGATCATACACTGATCACGTGATGATCATGCACTGATCACTTGGATATCATGCACTGATCACGTGGCTGATCATACACTGTTCACGTGTCTGACCATGCACTGATCACGTGGCTGATCATACACTGCTCACGTAACTGATCATGCACTGATCACGTGGCTATCATGCACTGATCACGTGGCTGATCATGCACTGATCACGTAGCAACCATGTACTGGTCACGTGACTGATCATGCACTGATCACGTAACTGATCATGCACTGATCACGTGGCTGATCATGCACTGATCACGTGGCTGATCACACATGATCACGTGACTGATCATGCACTGATCACGTGGCTATCATGCACTGATCACGTGGCTGATCATGCACTGATCACGTGGCTGATCATGCACTGATCACGTGACTGATCATGCACTGATCACGTGACTGATCATGCACTGATCACGTGGCTATCATGCACTGATCACGTGGCTGATCATGCATGATCACGCAGCTACCATGTACTGATCACGTGACTGATCATGCACTGATCACGTGACTGATCATGCACTGATCACGTGGCTGATCATGCACTGATCACGTGGCTATCATGCACTGATCACGTGGCTGATCATGCATGATCACGCAGCTACCATGTACTGATCACGTGACTGATCATGCACTGATCACGTAATTGATCATGCACTGATCACGTGGCTGATCATGCACTGATCACGTGGCTGATCACACATGATCACGTGACTGATCATGCACTGATCACGTGGCTATCATGCACTGATCACGTGGCTATCATGCACTGATCACGTGGCTGATCATGCACTGATCACGTGATGATCATGCACTGATCACGTGGATATCATGCACTGATCACGTGGCTGATCATGCACTGATCACGTGTCTGATCATGCACTGATCACGTGGCTGATCATGCACTGATCACGTAACTGATCATGCACTGATCACGTGGCTATCATGCACTGATCACGTGGCTGATCATGCACTGATCACGTGGCTGATCACACACCTGTCACGTGACTATCATGCACTGATCACGTGGCACTCATGCACTGATCACGTGGCTGATCATACACTGCTCACGTAACTCATGCACTGATCACGTGGCTATCATGCACTGATCACGTGGCTGTCATGGAATGATCACGTAGCTACCATATACTGGTCATGTGACTGATCATGCACAGATCACGTCAATGATCATGCACTGTTCAAGTGACTGATCATGTACTGATCACGTGACTGATCATGCACTGGTTACGTGGCTATCATGCTCTGCTCATGTGGCTGATCATGCAAGGATCACGTAGCAACCATGTACTTGTCACGTGACTGATCATGCACTGATCACGTAATTGATCCTGCACTGATCACGTGGCTCATCATGCGCTGATCACGTGGCTGATCACACATGTATCACGTGACTGATCATGCACTGATCACGTGGCTCTCATGCACTGATCATGTGGCTATCATGCACTGATCACGTAGCTATCATGAACTGATCACGTGGCTGATCACGTAATGATCACGTAGCTACCATGTACTGGTCATGTGACTGATCATGCACTGATCACGTAATTGATCCTGCACTGATCACATGCCTCGTCATGCACTGATCCGGTGGCTGATCACACTGATCACGTGACTGATCATGCACAGATCTCGTGTCTGATCATGAAGTGATCACGTGGCTATCATGCACTGCTCACGTGGCTATCATGCCCTGATAACGCGGCTGACCATGTACTTGTCACGTGACTGATCATGCACTGATCACGTGACTGATCATGCAGTGATCACGTGGCTATCATGCACTGCTCACGTGGCTGATCATGCAATGATCATGTAGCTACCATGTACTGGTCACGTGAATGATCATGCACTGATCAGGTGACTGATCATGCACTGATCACGTGGCTGATCATGCACAGATCACGAGACTGATCATGCAGAGTTCACGTGACTGCCCGTGCACTGATAACGTGGATATCATACACTACTCTTGTGACAGATCATGCACTGATCACGCAGCTATCATGCACTGATACCGTGACTGAGCATGGACTGATCACATGACTGATCATGTAGTGATCACGTGACTTATTATGCGCTGATCATGTGACTGATCATGCGCTGATCATGTTTGCTATCACACACTGATCATGTGCCTCTGGAGGCAATAAACAAAGAGCTGAGTAGGCACGAATCAAACAGTCAGCAGGCAATAATCATGGAACTCACGTGTGAGGAATCATGCTGCTCAGCTGGCAATAATCAAGCAGCTGAGCAGGCAGGAATTACGCAGCACAGCTGGCAATTGTCAAGCAGATGACAGGCAGGAATCGTGCAGCTCAGCTGGCAATTGTCAAGCAGATGAGCAGACAGTAATCACGCAGCTCAGCAGGCCCAGATCACGGGACTGAGCATGCACTGTTCACGTGGCAGATCATACACTGATCACGTGACTGATCATGCACTGATCATGTGAATGATCATGCACTGATCACGTGGCTATCATGCACTGCTCACGTGGCTGAACATGCACTGATCACGTGGCTGATCATGCACTGATCACGTGGCTGATCATGCACTGTTCACGTGACTGATCATGTACTGATCACGTGACTGATCATGCACTGACCACGTGGCTATCATGCACTGCTCACGTGGCTGATCATGCAATGATCACGTAGCTACCATGTACTGGTCACGTGACTGATCATGCACTGATCACGTGACTGATCATGCACTGATCACGTGGCTCATCATGCACTGATCACGTGGCTGATCATGCACTGTATCACGTGGCTGATCATGCACTGATCACGTGGCTACCATGCACTGGTCACATGACTGATCATGCACTGATCACGTGGCTGATCATGCAGTGATCACGTGGCTGATCATGCACTGATCACGTGACTGATCATGCACTGATCACGTGGCTATCATGCACTGATCACTTGGCTGGATATACACTGATCACGTGCCTGGTCATGCACTGATCACGTGGCAGATCATGCAGTGATCACGTGGCTGTCATGAACTACTCACGTGGCTGATCATGCAATGATCACGTAACTACCATGTACAGGTCACGTGAATGATCATACACCCATCAGGTGACTGATCATGCACTGATCACGTGGCTATCATGCACTGATCACGAGACTGATCATGCACTGTTCAGGTCTATATCATGCACTGATCACATGACTGCCCGTGCACTGATCACGTGGATGATCATACACTAATGTTGTGACAGATCATGCACTGATCACGTGGCTGATCATGCACTGATACCGTGACTGAGCATGGACTGATCACATGACTATCATGTAGTGATCACGTGACTTAATGGCGCTGATCATGTGACTGATCATGCGCTGATCTTGTTTGCTATCATACACTGATCATGTGCCTCTGGAGGCAATAAACAAAGAGCTGATTAGGCACGAATCAAACAGTCAGCAGGCAATAATCATGGAACACAGGTGTGAGGAATCATGCTGCTCAGCTGGCAATAATCAAGCAGCTGAGCAGGCAGGAATTACGCAGCACAGCTGGCAATTGTCAAGCAGATGACAGGCAGGAATCGTGCAGCTCAGCTGGCAATTGTCAAGCAGATGAGCAGACAGTAATCACGCAGCTCAGCAGGCCCAGATCACGTGACTGAGCATGCACTGTTCACGTGGCTGATCATACACTGATCACGTGATGATCATGCACTGATCACTTGGATATCATGCACTGATCACGTGGCTGATCATACACTGTTCACGTGTCTGACCATGCACTGATCACGTGGCTGATCATAAAGTGCTCACGTAACTGATCATGCACTGATCACGTGGCTATCATGCTCTGCTCACGTGGCTGATCATGCAACGATCAGGTAGCAACCATGTACTGGTCACGTGACTGATCATGCACTGATCACGTAATTGATCCTGCACTGATCACGTGGCTCATCACGCACTGATCACGTGGCTGATCACACATGTATCACGTGACTGACCATGCACTGATCACGTGGCTCTCATGCACTGATCACGTGGCTCTCATGCACTGATCACTTGGCTGATCATGCACTGATCACGTGACTGATCATGCACTGATCTCGTGTCTGATCATGCACTGATCACGTGGCTATCATGCACTGTTCACGTGGCTGATCATGCCATGATCACGCAGCTACCATGTACTGGTCACATGACTGATCATGCACTGATCACGTGACTGATCATGCAGTGATCACGTGGCGATCATGAACTACTCACGTGGCTGATCATGCAATGCTCACGAGACTGATCATGCACTGTTCACGTCTATATCATGCACTGATAACATGACTGCCCGTGCACTGATCACGTGGATGATCATACACTAATCTTGTGACAGATCATGCACTGATCACGTGGCTGATCATGCACTGATACCGTGACTGAGCATGGACTCATCACATGACTATCATGTAGTGATCACGTGACTTAATGGCGCTGATCATGTGACTGATTATGCGCTGATCATGTTTGCTATCATACAGTGATCATGTGCCTCTGGAGGCAATAAACAAAGAGCTGAGTAGGCACGAATCAAACAGTCAGCAGGCAATAATCATGGAACACAGGTGTGAGGAATCATGCTGCTCAGCTGGCAATAATCAAGCAGCTGAGCAGGCAGGAATTATGCAGCACAGCTGGCAATTGTCAAGCAGATGACAGGCAGGAATCGTGCAGCTCAGCTGGAAATTGTCAAGCAGATGAGCAGACATTAATCACGCAGCTCAGCAGGCCCAGATCACGTGACTGAGCATGCACTGTTCACGTGGCTGGTCATACACTGATCACGTGATGATCATGCACTGATCATGTGGATATCATGCACTGATCACGTGGCTGATCATACACTGTTCACGTGTTTGACCATGCACTGATCACGTGGCTGAACATACACTGCTCACGTAACTGATCATGCACTGATCACGTGGCAATCATGCACTGATCACTTGGCTGAACATGCACTGTTCACGTGGATGATCACACACCTGTCACGTGACATATCATGCACAGATCACGTGGCACTCATGCACTGATCACGTGGCTGATCATACTCTGCTCACGTAACTCATGCACACATCACGTGGCTATCATGCACTGCTCACGTGGCTCGTCATGGAATGATCACGTAGCTACCATATACTGGTCATGTGACTGATCATGCACAGATCACGTCAATGATCATGCACTGTTCAAGTGACTGATCATGTACTGATCACGTGACTGATCATGCACTGATTACGTGGCTATCATGCTCTGCTCATGTGGCTGATCATGCAAGGATCACGTAGCAACCATGTACTTGTCACGTGGCTGATCACACATGTATCACGTGACTGATCATGCACTGATCACGTGGCTCTCATGCACTGATCATGTGGCTATCATGCACTGATCACGTAGCTATCATGAACTGATCATGTGGCTGATCACGTAATGATCACGTAGCTACCATGTACTGGTCATGTGACTGATCATGCACTGATCACGTAATTGATCCTGCGCTGATCACATGGCTCATCACGCACTGATCCGGTGGCTGATCACACTCGTATCACGTGACTGATCATGTACAGATCACGTAAATAATCATGAAGTTATCACGTGGCTATCCTGCACTGATCACGTGGATAACATGCACTGATCATGTGGCTGATCACACACGTATCACGTGACTAATCATGCACTGATCACGTGGCTATCATGCACTGATCACGTGGCTATCATGCACTGATCACGTGGCTGATCATGCAATGATCACGGAGCTGCCATGCACTGGTCACGTGACTGATCATGCACTGATCAGGTAATTGATCATGCACTGATCATGTGACTGATCATGCACAGATTACGTGACTGATCATGCAGAGATCACGTGACTGATCATGCACTGATCACGTGGCTATCATGCACTGCTCACTTGGCTGATCATGCAATGATCACGCAGCTACCATGTACTTGTCACATGACTGATCATGCACTGATCACATAATTGATCATGCACTGATCACCTGGCTTATTATGCATTGATCATGTGACTGATCATGTGCTGATCATGTTTGGTGTCACACACTGATCATGTGCCTATGGAGGCAATGAACATAGAGCTGAGTAGGCAGGAATCAGTCAGCAGGCTATAATCATGTAATTCACCTCTGAGAAATCACGCTGCTGAGCTGGCAATAATCAAGTAGATGAGCAGGCAGGAATTACGCAGCACAGGTGGCAATTGTCAAGCAGCTGACAGGCAGGAATCGTGCAGCTCAGCTGGCAATTGTCAAGCAGATGAGCAGACAGTAATCACGCAGCTCAGCAGGCCCTGATCACGTGACTGAGCATGCACTGTTCACGTGGCTGATCACACACCTATCACATGACAGATCATGCACTGATCATGTGACTGATCATGCACTGATCACGTGGCTATCATGCACTGATCACTTGGCTGGACATACACTGATCACGTGCCTGGTCATGCACTGATCACGTGGCTGATCATGCACTGATCACGTGACTGATCATGCACTGATCTCGTGTCTGATCACGTACTGATCACGTGGCTATCATGCACTGCTCATATGGCTGATCATGCGATGATCACGCAGCTACCATGTACTGGTCACATGACTGATCATGCACTGATTACGTGACTGATCATGCACTGATCTCGTGTCTGATCATGCACTGATCACGTGGCTATCATGCACTGCTCACGTGGCTGATCATGTCATGATCACGAAGCTACCATGTACTGGTCACATGACTGATCATGCACTGATCATGTGACTGATCATGCAGTGATCACGTGGCTATCATGAACTACTCACGTGGCTGATCATGCAATGATCATGTAGCTACCATGTACAGGTCACGTGAATGATCATACACCCATCAGGTGACTGATCATGCACTGATCACGTGGCTATCATGCACTGATCACTAGACTGATCATGCACTGTTCACGTCTATATAATGCACTGATCACATGACTGCCCGTGCACTGATCACGTGGATGATCATACACTAATCTTGTGACAGATCATGCACTGATCACGTGGCTGATCATGCACTGATACCGTGACTGAGCATGGACTGATCACATGACTATCATGTAGTAATCACGTGACTTAATGGCGCTGATCATGTGACTGATCATGAGCTGATCATGTTTACTATCATACACTGATCATGTGCCTCTAGAGGCAATAAACAAAGAGCTGAGTAGGCACGAATCAAACAGTCAGCAGGCAATAATCATGGAACTCAGCTGTGAGGAATCATGCTGCTCAGCTGGCAATAATCAAGCAGCTGAGCAGGCAGGAATTACGCAGCACAGCTTGCAATTGTCAAGCAGATGACAGGCAGGAATCATGCAGCTCAGCTGGCAATTGTCAAGCAGATGAGCAAACAGTAATCACGCAGCTCAGCAGGCCCAGATCACGGGACTGAGCATGCACTGTTCACGTGGCTGATCATACACTGATCACGTGATGATCATGCACTGATCACTTGGATATCATGCACTGATCACGTGGCTGATCATACACTGTTCACGTGTCTGACCATGCACTGATCACGTGGCTGATCATACACTGCTCACGTAACTGATCATGCACTGATCACGTGGCTATCATGCACTGATCACGTGGCTGAACATGCACTGTTCACGTGGCTGATCACACACCTGTCACGTGACATATCATGCACTGAACACGTGGCACTCATGCACTGATCACGTGGCTGATCATACTCTGCTCACGTAACTCATGCACACATCACGTGGCTATCATGCACTGCTCACGTGGCTCGTCATGGAATGATCACGTAGCAACCATATACTGGTAACGTGACTGATCATGCAAAGATCACGTAAATGATCATGCAGTGGTCACGTGACTGATCATGTACTGATCACGTGACTGATCATGCACTGTCCACGTGGCTATCATGTTCTGCTCACGTGGCTGATCATGCAATGTTCACGTAGCAACCATGTACTGGTCACGTGACTGATCATGCACTGATCACGTAATTGATCCTGCACTGATCACGTGGCTCATCATGCACTGATCACGTGGCTGATCACACATGTATCACGTGACTGATCATGCACTGATCACGTGGCTCTCATGCACTGATCACGTGGCTGTCATGCACTGATCACGTGGATATCATGCACTGATCACGTGGCTGATCACACACGTATCACATGACTGATCATGCACTGATCACGTGGCTATCATGCACTGATCACGTGGCTATCATGCACTGATCATGTGGCTGATCAGGCAATGATCACGTAGCTACCATGTACTGGTCACATGACTGAACATGCACTGATCACGTAATTGATCATGCACTGATCATGTGGCTGATCATGCACTGATCACGTGGCTGATCATACACTGATCACATAACTGATCATGCACTGATCACGTGACTGATCATGCACTGATCACGTGGCTATCATGCACTGATCACTTGGCTGGACATACACTGATCACGTGCCTGGTCATGCACTGATCTCGTGTCTGATCATGCACTGATCACGTGGCTATCATGCACTCTTCACGTGGCTGATCATGCCATGATCACGCAGCTGCCATGTACTGGTCACATGACTGATCATGCACTGATCACGTGACTGATCATGCAGTGATCACGTGGCTGTCATGAACTACTCACGTGGCTGATCATGCAATGATCACGTAACTACCATGTACAGGTCACGTGAATGATCATACACCCATCAGGTGACTGATCATGCACTGATCACGTGGCTATCATGCACTGATCACGAGACTGATCATGCACTGTTCACGTCTATATCATGCACTGATCACATTACTGCCCGTGCACTGATCACGTGCATGATCATACACTAATCTTGTGACAGATCATGTACTGATCACGTGGCTGATCATGCACTGATACCGTGACTGAGCATGGACTGATCACATGACTATCATGTAGTGATCACGTGACTTAATGGCGCTGATCATGTGACTGATCATGCGCTGATCATGTTTGCTATCATACACTGATCATGTGCCTCTGGAGGCAATAAACAAAGAGCTGAGTAGGCACGAATCAAACAGTCAGCAGGCAATAATCATGGAACTCAGGTGTGAGGAATCATGCTGCTCAGCTGGCAATAATCAAGCAGCTGAGCAGGCAGGAATTACGCAGCACAGCTGGCAATTGTCAAGCAGATGACAGGCAGGAATCGTGCAGCTCAGCTGGCAATTGTCAAGCAGATGAGCAGACAGTAATCACGCAGCTCAGCAGGCCCAGATCACGTGACTGAGCATGCACTGTTCACGTGGCTGATCATACACTGATCACGTGATGATCATGCACTGATCACTTGGATATCATGTACTGATCACGTGGCTGATCATACACTGTTCACGTGTCTGACCATGCACTGATCACGTGGCTGATAATAAACTGCTCACGTAACTGATGATGCACTGATTACGTGGCTATCATGCTCTGCTCACGTGGCTGATCATGCAACGATCACGTAGCAACCATGTACTGGTCACGTGACTGATCATGCACTGATCACGTAATTGATCCTGCACTGATCACGTGGCTCATCACGCACTGATCACGTGGCTGATCACACATGTATCACGTGACTGACCATGCACTGATCACGTGGCTCTCATGCACTGATCACGTGGCTATCATGCACTGATCATTTGGCTGGACATACACTGATCACGTGCCTGGTCATGCACTGATCACGTGGCTGATCATGCACTGATCACGTGACTGATCATGCACTGATCTCGTGTCTGATCATGCACTGATCACGTGGCTATCATGCACTGCTCACGTGGCTGATCATGCCATGATCACGCAGCTACCATGTACTGGTCACATGACTGATCATGCACTGATCACGTGACTGATCATGCAGTGATCACGTGGTGATCATGAACTACTCACGTGGCTGATCATGCAATGATCACGGGACTGATCATGCACTGTTCACGTCTATATCATGCACTGATAACATGACTGCCCGTGCACTGATCACGTGGATGATCATACACTAATCTTGTGACAAATCATGCACTGATCACGTGGCTGATCATGCACTGATACCGTGACTGAGCATGGACTGATCACATGACTATCATGTAGTGATCACGTGACTTAATGGCGCTGATCATGTGACTGATTATGCCCTGATCATGTTTGCTACCATACAGTGATCATGTGCCTCTGGAGTCAATAAACAAAGAGCTGAGTAGGCACGAATCAAACAGTCAGCAGGCAATAATCATGGAACACAGGTGTGAGGAATCGTGCTGCTCAGCTGGCAATAATCAAGCAGCTGAGCAGGCAGGAATTACGCAGCACAGCTGGCAATTGTCAAGCAGATGACAGGCAGGAATCGTGCAGCTCAGCTGGCAATTGTCAAGCAGATGAGCAGACAGTAATCACGCAGCTCAGCAGGCCCAGATCACATGACTGAGCATGCACTGTTCACGTGGCTGATCATACACTGATCACGTGATGATCATGCACTGATCACTTGGATATCATGCACTGATCACGTGGCTGATCATACACTGTTCACGTGTCTGACCATGCACTGATCACGTGGCTGATCATACACTGCTCACGTAACTGATCATGCACTGATCACGTGGCTATCATGCACTGATCACGTGGCTGAACATGCACTGTTCACGTGGCTGATCACACACCTGTCACGTGACATATCATGCACTGATCACGTGGCACTCATGCACTGATCACGTGGCTGATCATACACTGTTCACGTGTCTGACCATGCACTGATCACGTGTCTGATCATACACTGCTCACGTAACTCATCATGCACTGATCACGTGGCTATCATGCACTGATCACGTGGCTGAACATGCACTGATCACGTGGCTGATCATACACTGTTCACGTGTCTGACCATGCACTGATCACGTGGCTGATCATACACTGCTCACGTAACTGATCATGCACTGATCACGTGGATATCATGCACTGATCACGTGGCTGAACATGCACTGTTCACGTGGCTGATCACACACCTGTCACGTGACATATCATGCACTGATCACGTGGCACTCATGCACTGATTACGTGGCTGATCATACTCTGATCACGTAACTCATGCACACATCACGTGGCTATCATGCACTGCTCACGTGGCTCGTCATGGAATGATAACGTAGCAACCATATACTGGTAACGTGACTGATCATGCAAAGATCACGTAAATGATCCTGCACTGTTCACGTGACTGATCATGTACTGATCACGTGACTGATCATGCACTGACCACGTGGCTATCATGCTCTGCTCACGTGGCTGATGATGCAACGATCATGTAGCAACCATGTACTGGTCACATGACTGATCATGCAGTGATCACGTAATTGATCATGCACTGATCACGTGGCTCATCATGCACTGATCACGTGGCTGATCACACATGTATCACGTGACTGATCATGCACTGATCACGTGGCTGTCATGCACTGATCACGTGGATATCATGCACTGATCACGTGGCTGATCACACACTTATCACATGACTGATCATGCACTTTTCACGTGGCTATCATGCACTGATCACGTGGCTATCATGCACTGATCATGTGGCTGATCAGGCAATGATCACGTAGCTACCATGTACTGGTCACGTGACTGATCATGCACTGATCACGTAATTGATCATGCACTGATCATGTGGCTGATCATGCACTGATCACGTGGCTGATCATACACTATTCACATAACTGATCATGCACTGATCACGTGACTGATCATGCACTCATCACGTGGCTATCATGCACTGATCACTTGGCTGGACATACACTGATCACCTGCTTGGTCATGCACTGATCACGTGGCTGATCATGCACTGATCACGTGACTGATCATGCACTGATCTCGTGTCTGATCATGCACACATCACGTGGCTATCATGCACTGCTCACGTGCCTCGTCATGGAATGATCACGTAGCAACCATATACTGGTAACGTGACTGATCATGCAAAGATCACGTAAATGATCATGCACTGTTCACGTGACTGATCATGTACTGATCACGTGACTGATCATGCACTGACCACGTGGCTATCATGCACTGATCACGTGGCTATCATGCACTGATCACGTGGCTTATCAGGCAATGATCACGTAGCTACCATGTACTGGTCACGTGACTGATCATGCACTGATCACGTAATTGATCATGCACTGATCAAGTGGCTGATCATGCACTGATCACGTGGATGATCATACACTGATCACATAAGTTATCATGCACTGATCACGTGACTGATCATGCACTGATCACGTGGCTATCATGCACTGATCACTTGACTGATCATGCACTGATCTCGTGTCTGATCATGCAGTGATCACGTGGCTATCATGCACTGCTCACGTGGCTGATCATGCCATGATCACGCAGCTACCATGTACTGGTCACATGACTGATCGTGCACTGATCACGTGACTGATCATGCAGTGATCACGTGGCTATCATGAACTACTCACGTGGCTGATCATGCAATGATCATGTAGCTACCATGTACAGGTCACGTGAATGATCATACACCCATCAGGTGACTGATCATGCACTAATCACGTGGCTATCATGCACTGATCACGAGACTGATCATGCACTGTTCACGTCTATATCATGCACTGATCACATGACTGCCCGTGCACTGATCACGTGGATGATCATACACTAATCTTGTGACAGATCATGCACTGATCACGTGGCTGATCATGCCCTGATACCGTGACTGAGCATGGACTGATCACATGACTATCATGTAGTGATCACGTGACTTAATGGCGCTGATCATGTGACTGATCATGCGCTGATCATGTTTGCTATCATACACTGATCATGTGCCTCTGAAGGCAATAAACAAAGAGCTGAGTAGGCACGAATCTAACAGTCAGCAGGCAATAATCATGGAACTCAGCTGTGAGGAATCATGCTGCTCAGCTGGCAATAATCAAGCAGCTGAGCAGGCAGGAATTACGCAGCACAGCTGGCAATTGTCAAGCAGATGACAGGCAGGAATCGTGCAGCTCAGCTGGCAATTGTCAGCAGATGAGCAGACAGTAATCACGCAGCTCAGCAGGCCCAGATCACGTGACTGAGCATGCACTGTTCACGTGGCTGATCATACACTGGTCACGTGATGATCATGCACTGATCACTTGGATATCATGCACTGATGACATGGCTGTACATACACTGTTCACGTGTCTGACCATGCACTGATAACGTGGCTGATCATACACTGCTCACGTAACTGATCATGCACTGATCACGTGGCTATCATGCACTGATCACGTGGCTGAACATGCACTGTTCACATGGCTGATCACACACCTGTCACGTGACATATCATGCACTGATCACGTGGCACTCATGCACTGATCACGTGGCTGATCATACTCTGATCACGTAACTCATGCACACATCACGTGGCTATCATGCACTGCTCACGTGGCTCGTCATGGAATGATCACGTAGCAACCATATACTGGTAACGTGACTGATCATGCAAAGATCACGTAAATGATCATGCACTGTTCACGTGACTGATCATGTACTGATCACGTGACTGATCATGCACTGATCACTTGACTGATCATGCACTGATCACATAACTGATCATGCACTGATCACATAACTGATCATGCACTGATCACATGACTGATCATGCACTGATCATGTGGCTATCATGCACTGATCACTTGGCTGGACATACACTGATCACGTGCCTGGTCATGCACTGATCACGTGGCTGATCATGCACTGATCACGTGGCTCTCATGCACTGATCACGTGGCTGTCATGCACTGATCACGTGGATATCATGCACTGATCACGTGGCTGATCATACACTGATCATGTGGCTGATCAGGCAATGATCACGTAGCTACCATGTACTGGTCACGTGACTGATCATGCACTGATCACGTAATTGATCATGCACTGATCATGTGGCTGATCATGCACTGATCACGTGGCTGATCATACACTGATCACATAACTGATCATGCACTGATCACGTGACTGATCATGCACTGATCACGTGGCTATCATGCACTGATCACTTGGCTGGATATACACTGATCACGTGCCTGGTCATGCACTGATCACGTGGCAGATCATGCAGTGATCACGTGCCTCGTCATGGAATGATCACGTAGCAACCATATACTGGTAACGTGACTGATCATGCAAAGATCACGTAAATGATCCTGCACTGTTCACGTGACTGATCATGTACTGATCACGTGACTGATCATGCACTGACCACGTGGCTATCATGCTCTGCTCACGTGGCTGATGATGCAACGATCATGTAGCAACCATGTACTGGTCACATGACTGATCATGCAGTGATCACGTAATTGATCATGCACTGATCACGTGGCTCATCATGCACTGATCACGTGGCTGATCACACATGTATCACGTGACTGATCATGCACTGATCACGTGGCTGTCATGCACTGATCACGTGGATATCATGCACTGATCACGTGGCTGATCACACACTTATCACATGACTGATCATGCACTTTTCACGTGGCTATCATGCACTGATCACGTGGCTATCATGCACTGATCATGTGGCTGATCAGGCAATGATCACGTAGCTACCATGTACTGGTCACGTGACTGATCATGCACTGATCACGTAATTGATCATGCACTGATCATGTGGCTGATCATGCACTGATCACGTGGCTGATCATACACTATTCACATAACTGATCATGCACTGATCACGTGACTGATCATGCACTCATCACGTGGCTATCATGCACTGATCACTTGGCTGGACATACACTGATCACCTGCTTGGTCATGCACTGATCACGTGGCTGATCATGCACTGATCACGTGACTGATCATGCACTGATCTCGTGTCTGATCATGCACACATCACGTGGCTATCATGCACTGCTCACGTGCCTCGTCATGGAATGATCACGTAGCAACCATATACTGGTAACGTGACTGATCATGCAAAGATCACGTAAATGATCATGCACTGTTCACGTGACTGATCATGTACTGATCACGTGACTGATCATGCACTGACCACGTGGCTATCATGCACTGATCACTTGGCTATCATGCACTGATCATGTGGCTGATCAGGCAATGATCACGTAGCTACCATGTACTGGTCACGTGACTGATCATGCACTGATCACGTAATTGATCATGCACTGATCAAGTGGCTGATCATGCACTGATCACGTGGATGATCATACACTGATCACATAAGTTATCATGCACTGATCACGTGACTGATCATGCACTGATCACGTGGCTATCATGCACTGATCACTTGACTGATCATGCACTGATCTCGTGTCTGATCATGCAGTGATCACGTGGCTATCATGCACTGCTCACGTGGCTGATCATGCCATGATCACGCAGCTACCATGTACTGGTCACATGACTGATCGTGCACTGATCACGTGACTGATCATGCAGTGATCACGTGGCTATCATGAACTACTCACGTGGCTGATCATGCAATGATCATGTAGCTACCATGTACAGGTCACGTGAATGATCATACACCCATCAGGTGACTGATCATGCACTAATCACGTGGCTATCATGCACTGATCACGAGACTGATCATGCACTGTTCACGTCTATATCATGCACTGATCACATGACTGCCCGTGCACTGATCACGTGGATGATCATACACTAATCTTGTGACAGATCATGCACTGATCACGTGGCTGATCATGCCCTGATACCGTGACTGAGCATGGACTGATCACATGACTATCATGTAGTGATCACGTGACTTAATGGCGCTGATCATGTGACTGATCATGTTTGCTATCATACACTGATCATGTGCCTCTGAAGGCAATAAACAAAGAGCTGAGTAGGCACGAATCTAACAGTCAGCAGGCAATAATCATGGAACTCAGGTGTGAGGAATCATGCTGCTCAGCTGGCAATAATCAAGCAGCTGAGCAGGCAGGAATTACGCAGCACAGCTGGCAATTGTCAAGCAGATGACAGGCAGGAATCGTGCAGCTCAGCTGGCAATTGTCAAGCAGATGAGCAGACAGTAATCACGCAGCTCAGCAGGCCCAGATCACGTGACTGAGCATGCACTGTTCACGTGGCTGATCATACACTGGTCACGTGATGATCATGCACTGATCACTTGGATATCATGCACTGATCACATGGCTGTACATACACTGTTCACGTGTCTGACCATGCACTGATCACGTGGCTGATCATACACTGCTCACGTAACTGATCATGCACTGATCACGTGGCTATCATGCACTGATCACGTGGCTGAACATGCACTGTTCACATGGCTGATCACACACCTGTCACGTGACATATCATGCACTGATCACGTGGCACTCATGCACTGATCACGTGGCTGATCATACTCTGATCACGTAAATATCATGCACACATCACGTGGCTATCATGCACTGCTCACGTGGCTCGTCAGGGAATGATCACGTAGCAACCATATACTGGTAACGTGACTGATCATGCAAAGATCACGTAAATGATCATGCACTGTTCACGTGACTGATCATGTACTGATCACGTGACTGATCATGCACTGATCACTTGACTGATCATGCACTGATCACATAACTGATCATGCACTGATCACATAACTGATCATGCACTGATCACGTGACTATCATGCACTGATCATTTGGCTGATCATACACTGATCACGTGCCTGGTCATACACTGATCACGTGGCAGGTCATGCACTGATCACGTGGCTGTCATGAACTGATCACGTGGCTCATCATGCACTGATCACGTGGCTATCATGTACTGATCACGTGGATGATCATACACCCATCAGGTGACTGATCATGCACTGATCACGTGGCTATCATGCACTGATCACGTGACTGATCATGCACTGTTCACGTCTATATCATGCACTGATCACGTGACTGCCCGTGCACTGATCACGTGGATGATCATACACTAATGTTGTGACAGATCATGCACTGATCACGTGGCTGATCATGCACTGATACCGTGACTGAGCATGGACTGATCACATGACTATCATGTAGTGATTACGTGACTTAATGGCGCTGATCATGTGACTGATCATGCGCTGATCTTGTTTGCTATCATACACTGATCATGTGCCTCTGGAGGCAATAAACAAAGAGCTGATTAGGCACGAATCAAACAGTCAGCAGGCAATAATCATGGAACACATGTGTGAGGAATCATGCTGCTCAGCTGGCAATAATCAAGCAGCTGAGCAGGCAGGAATTACGCAGCACAGCTGGCAATTGTCAAGCAGATGACAGGCAGGAATCGTGCAGCTCAGCTGGCAATTGTCAAGCAGATGAGCAGACAGTAATCACACAGCTCAGCAGGCCCAGATCACGTGACTGAGCATGCACTGTTCACGTGGCAGATCATGCACTGATCACGTGATGGTCATGCACTGATCACGTGGATATCATGCACTGGTAACGTGACTGATCATGCACAGTTCACGTGTCTGACCATGCACTGATCACGTGACTGATCATAAAGTGCTCACGTAACTGATCATGCACTGATCACGTGGCTATCATGCTCTGCTCACGTGGCTGATCATGCAACGATCATGTAGCAACCATGTACTGGTCACGTGACTGATCATGCACTGATCACGTAATTGATCCTGCACTGATCACGTGGCTCATCACGCACTGATCACGTGGCTGATCACACATGTATCACGTGACTGACCATGCACTGATCACGTGGCTCTCATGCACTGATCACGTGGATGCTCATGCACTGATCACTTGGCTGATCATGCACTGATCACGTGACTGATCATGCACTGTTCTCGTGTCTGATCATGCACTGATCACGTGGCTATCATGCACTGTTCACGTGGCTGATCATGCCATGATCATGCAGCTACCATGTACTGGTCACGTGACTGATCATGCACTGATCACGTGACTGATCATGCACTGATCTCGTGTCTGATCATGCACTGATCACGTGGCTATCATGCACTATTCACGTGGCTGATCATGCATGATCACGCAGCTACCATGTACTGGTCACGTGACTGATCATGCACTGATCACGTAATTGATCCTGCACTGATCACGTGGCTCATCACGCACTGATCACGTGGCTGATCACACATGTATCACGTGACTGACCATGCACTGATCACGTGGCTCTCATGCACTGATCACGTGGCTCTCATGCACTGATCACTTGGCTGATCATGCACTGATCACGTGATGATCATGCACTGATCATGTGGATATCATGCACTGGTCACGTGACTGATCATACACTGTTCACGTGTTTGACCATGCACTGATCACGTGACTGAACATACACTGCTCACGTAACTGATAATGCACTGATCACGTGGCAATCATGCACTGATCACTTGGCTGAACATGCACTGTTCACGTGGCTGATCACACACCTGTCACGTGACATATCATGCACTGATCACGTGGCACTCATGCACTGATCACGTGGCTGATCATGCTCTGCTCACGTAACTCATGCACACATCACGTGGCTATCATGCACTGCTCACGTGGCTCGTCATGGACTGATCACGTAGCTACCATATACTGGTCATGTGACTGATCATGCACAGATCACGTCAATGATCATGCACTGTTCAAGTGACTGATCATGTACTGATCACGTGACTGATCATGCACTGATTACGTGGCTATCATGCTCTGCTCATGTGGCTGATCATGCCAGGATCACGTAGCAACCATGTACTTGTCACGTGACTGATCATGCACTGATCACGTAATTGATCCTGCACTGATCACGTGGCTCATCATGCGCTGCTCACGTGGCTGATCACACATGTATCACGTGACTGATCATGCACAGGTCACGTGGCTGTCATACACTGATCATGTGACTATCATGCACTAATCACGTAGCTATCATGCACTGATCACGAGACTGATCACGCACTGTTCACGTCTATATCATGCACTGATCACATGACTGCCCGTGCACTGATCACGTAGATGATCCTACACTAATCTTGTGACAGATCATGCACTGATCACGTGGCTGATCATGCCCTGATACCGTGACTGAGCATGGACTGATCACATAAATAATCATGTAGTGATCACGTGACTTAATGGCGCTATCCTGTGACTGATCATGTGGCTATCATACACTGATAATGTGGCTGATCACACACGTATCACGTGACTAATCATGCACTGATCACGTGGCTATCATGCACTGATCACGTGGCTATCATGCACTGATCACGTGGCTGATCATGCAATGATCACGGAGCTGCCATGCACTGGTCACGTGACTGATCATGCACTGATCAGGTAATTGATCATGCACTGATCATGTGACTGATCATGCACAGATTACGTGACTGATCATGCAGAGATCACGTGACTGATCATGCACTGATCACGTGGCTATCATGCACTGCTCACTTGGCTGATCATGCAATGATCACGCAGCTACCATGTACTTGTCACATGACTGATCATGCACTGATCACATAATTGATCATGCACTGATCACCTGGCTTATTATGCATTGATCATGTGACTGATCATGTGCTGATCATGTTTGGTGTCACACACTGATCATGTGCCTATGGAGGCAATGAACATAGAGCTGAGTAGGCAGGAATCAGTCAGCAGGCTATAATCATGTAATTCACCTCTGAGAAATCACGCTGCTGAGCTGGCAATAATCAAGTAGATGAGCAGGCAGGAATTACGCAGCACAGGTGGCAATTGTCAAGCAGCTGACAGGCAGGAATCGTGCAGCTCAGCTGGCAATTGTCAAGCAGATGAGCAGACAGTAATCACGCAGCTCAGCAGGCCCTGATCACGTGACTGAGCATGCACTGTTCACGTGGCTGATCACACACCTATCACATGACAGATCATGCACTGATCATGTGACTGATCATGCACTGATCACGTGGCTATCATGCACTGATCACTTGGCTGACATACACTGATCACGTGCCTGGTCATGCACTGATCACGTGGCTGATCATGCACTGATCACGTGACTGATCATGCACTGATCTCGTGTCTGATCACGTACTGATCACGTGGCTATCATGCACTGCTCATATGGCTGATCATGCGATGATCACGCAGCTACCATGTACTGGTCACATGACTGATCATGCACTGATTACGTGACTGATCATGCACTGATCTCGTGTCTGATCATGCACTGATCACGTGGCTATCATGCACTGCTCACGTGGCTGATCATGTCATGATCACGAAGCTACCATGTACTGGTCACATGACTGATCATGCACTGATCACGTGACTGATCATGCAGTGATCACGTGGCTATCATGAACTACTCACGTGGCTGATCATGCAATGATCATGTAGCTACCATGTACAGGTCACGTGAATGATCATACACCCATCAGGTGACTGATCATGCACTGATCACGTGGCTATCATGCACTGATCACTAGACTGATCATGCACTGTTCACGTCTATATAATGCACTGATCACATGACTGCCCGTGCACTGATCACGTGGATGATCATACACTAATCTTGTGACAGATCATGCACTGATCACGTGGCTGATCATGCACTGATACCGTGACTGAGCATGGACTGATCACATGACTATCATGTAGTAATCACGTGACTTAATGGCGCTGATCATGTGACTGATCATGAGCTGATCATGTTTACTATCATACACTGATCATGTGCCTCTAGAGGCAATAAACAAAGAGCTGAGTAGGCACGAATCAAACAGTCAGCAGGCAATAATCATGGAACTCAGCTGTGAGGAATCATGCTGCTCAGCTGGCAATAATCAAGCAGCTGAGCAGGCAGGAATTACGCAGCACAGCTGGCAATTGTCAAGCAGATGACAGGCAGGAATCATGCAGCTCAGCTGGCAATTGTCAAGCAGATGAGCAGACAGTAATCACGCAGCTCAGCAGGCCCAGATCACGGGACTGAGCATGCACTGTTCACGTGGCTGATCATACACTGATCACGTGATGATCATGCACTGATCACTTGGATATCATGCACTGATCACGTGGCTGATCATACACTGTTCACGTGTCTGACCATGCACTGATCACGTGGCTGATCATACACTGCTCAGGTAACTGATCATGCACTGATCACGTGGCTATCATGCACTGATCACGTGGCTGAACATGCACTGTTCACGTGGCTGATCACACACCTGTCACGTGACATATCATGCACTGAACACGTGGCACTCATGCACTGATCACGTGGCTGATCATACTCTGCTCACGTAACTCATGCACACATCACGTGGCTATCATGCACTGCTCACGTGGCTCGTCATGGAATGATCACGTAGCAACCATATTCTGGTAACGTGACTGATCATGCAAAGATCACGTAAATGATCATGCAGTGGTCACGTGACTGATCATGTACTGATCACGTGACTGATCATGCACTGATCACGTGGCTATCATGTTCTGCTCACGTGGCTGATCATGCAATGTTCACGTAGCAACCATGTACTGGTCACGTGACTGATCATGCACTGATCACGTAATTGATCGTGCACTGATCACGTGGCTCATCATGCACTGATCACGTGGCTGATCACACATGTATCACGTGACTGATCATGCACTGATCACGTGGCTCTCATGCACTGATCACGTGGCTGTCATGCACTGATCACGTGGATATCATGCACTGATCACGTGGCTGATCACACACGTATCACATGACTGATCATGCACTGATCACGTGGCTATCATGCACTGATCACGTGGCTATCATGCACTGATCATGTGGCTGATCAGGCAATGATCACGTAGCTACCATGTACTGGTCACGTGACTGATCATGCACTGATCACGTAATTGATCATGCACTGATCATGTGGCTGATCATGCACTGATCACGTGGCTGATCATACACTGATCACATAACTGATCATGCACTGATCACGTGACTGATCATGCACTGATCACGTGGCTATCATGCACTGATCACTTGGCTGGACATACACTGATCACGTGCCTGGTCATGCACTGATCTCGTGTCTGATCATGCACTGATCACGTGGCTATCATGCACTGATCACGTGGCTGATCATGCCATGATCACGCAGCTGCCATGTACTGGTCACATGACTGATCATGCACTGATCACGTGACTGATCATGCAGTGATCACGTGGCTGTCATGAACTACTCACGTGGCTGATCATGCAATGATCACGTAACTACCATGTACAGGTCACGTGAATGATCATACACCCATCAGGTGACTGATCATGCACTGATCACGTGGCTATCATGCACTGATCACGAGACTGATCATGCACTGTTCACGTCTATATCATGCACTGATCACATGACTGCCCGTGCACTGATCACGTGGATGATCATACACTAATCTTGTGACAGATCATGCACTGATCACGTGGCTGATCATGCACTGATACCGTGACTGAGCATGGACTGATCACATGACTATCATGTAGTGATCACGTGACTTAATGGCGCTGATCATGTGACTGATCATGCGCTGATCATGTTTGCTATCATACACTGATCATGTGCCTCTGGAGGCAATAAACAAAGAGCTGAGTAGGCACGAATCAAACAGTCAGCAGGCAATAATCATGGAACTCAGCTGTGAGGAATCATGCTGCTCAGCTGGCAATAATCAAGCAGCTGAGCAGGCAGGAATTACGCAGCACAGCTGGCAATTGTCAAGCAGATGACAGGCAGGAATCGTGCAGCTCAGCTGGCAATTGTCAAGCAGATGAGCAGACAGTAATCACGCAGCTCAGCAGGCCCAGATCACGTGACTGAGCATGCACTGTTCACGTGGCTGATCATACACTGATCACGTGATGATCATGCACTGATCACTTGGATATCATGCACTGATCACGTGGCTGATCATACACTGTTCACGTGTCTGACCATGCACTGATCACGTGGCTGATAATAAACTGCTCACGTAACTGATGATGCACTGATTACGTGGCTATCATGCTCTGCTCACGTGGCTGATCATGCAACGATCACGTAGCAACCATGTACTGGTCACGTGACTGATCATGCACTGATCACGTAATTGATCCTGCACTGATCACGTGGCTCATCACGCACTGATCACGTGGCTGATCACATGTATCACGTGACTGACCATGCACTGATCACGTGGCTCTCATGCACTGATCACGTGGCTATCATGCACTGATCATTTGGCTGGACATACACTGATCACGTGCCTGGTCATGCACTGATCACGTGGCTGATCATGCACTGATCACGTGACTGATCATGCACTGATCTCGTGTCTGATCATGCACTGATCACGTGGCTATCATGCACTGCTCACGTGGCTGATCATGCCATGATCACGCAGCTACCATGTACTGGTCACATGACTGATCATGCACTGATCACGTGACTGATCATGCAGTGATCACGTGGCTGATCATGAACTACTCACGTGGCTGATCATGCAATGATCACGGGACTGATCATGCACTGTTCACGTCTATATCATGCACTGATAACATGACTGCCCGTGCACTGATCACGTGGATGATCATACACTAATGTTGTGACAGATCATGCACTGATCACGTGGCTGATCATGCACTGATACCGTGACTGAGCATGGACTGATCACATGACTATCATGTAGTGATCACGTGACTTAATGGCGCTGATCATGTGACTGATCATGCACTGATCATGTTTGCTATCATACACTGATCATGTGCCTCTGGAGGCAATAAACAAAGAGCTGAGTAGGCACGAATCAAACAGTCAGCAGGCAATAATCATGGAACTCAGCTGTGAGGAATCATGCTGCTCAGCTGGCAATAATCAAGCAGCTGAGCAGGCAGGAATTACGCAGCACAGCTGGCAATTGTCAAGCAGATGACAGGCAGGAATCATGCAGCTCAGCTGGCAATTGTCAAGCAGATGAGCAGACAGTAATCACGCAGCTCAGCAGGCCCAGATCACGGGACTGAGCATGCACTGTTCACGTGGCTGATCATACACTGATCACGTGATGATCATGCACTGATCACTTGGATATCATGCACTGATCACGTGGCTGATCATACACTGTTCACGTGTCTGACCATGCACTGATCACGTGGCTGATCATACACTGCTCACGTAACTGATCATGCACTGATCACGTGGCTATCATGCACTGATCACGTGGCTGAACATGCACTGTTCACGTGGCTGATCACACACCTGTCACGTGACATATCATGCACTGATCACGTGGCACTCATGCACTGATCACGTGGCTGATCATACTCTGCTCACGTAACTCATGCACACATCACGTGGCTATCATGCACTGCTCACGTGGCTCGTCATGGAATGATCACGTAGCAACCATATACTGGTCACGTGACTGATCATGCAAAGCTCACGTAAATGATCATGCACTGGTCACGTGTCTGATCATGTACTGATCACGTGACTGATCATGCACTGATCACGTGGCTATCATGTTCTGCTCACGTGGCTGATCATGCAATGATCACGTAGCAACCATGTACTGGTCACGTGACTGATCATGCACTGATCACGTAATTGATCCTGCACTGATCACGTGGCTCATCATGCACTGATCACGTGGCTGATCACACATGTATCACGTGACTGATCATGCACTGATCACGTGGCTCTCATGCACTGATCACGTGGCTGTCATGCACTGATCACGTGGATATCATGCACTGATCACGTGGCTGATCACACACGTATCACATGACTGATCATGCACTGATCACGTGGCTATCATGCACTGATCACGTGGCTATCATGCACTGATCACGTGGCTGATCATGCAATGATCACGTAGCTACCATGTACTGGTCACGTGACTGATCATGCACTGATCACGTAATTGATCATGCACTGATCATGTGGCTGATCATGCACTGATCACGTGGCTGATCATACACTGATCACGTAACTGATCATGCACTGATCACGTGACTGATCATGCACTGATCACGTGGCTATCATGCACTGATCACTTGGCTGACATACACTGATCACGTGCCTGATCATGCACTGATCACGTGTCTGATCATGCACTGATCACGTGGCTATCATGCACTGATCACGTGGCTGATCATGCCATGATCACGCAGCTGCCATGTACTGGTCACATGACTGATCATGCACTGATCACGTGACTGATCATGCAGTGATCACGTGGCTGTCATGAACTACTCACGTGGCTGATCATGCAATGATCACGTAGCTACCATGTACAGGTCACGTGAATGATCATACACCCATCAGGTGACTGATCATGCACTGATCACGTGGCTATCATGCACTGATCACGAGACTGATCATGCACTGTTCACGTCTATATCATGCACTGATCACATGACTGCCCATGCACTGATCACGTGGATGATCATACACTAATCTTGTGACAGATCATGCACTGATCACGTGGCTGATCATGCACTGATACCGTGACTGAGCATGGACTGATCACATGACTATCATGTAGTGATCACGTGACTTAATGGCGCTGATCATGTGACTGATCATGCGCTGATCATGTTTGCTATCATACACTGATCATGTGCCTCTGGAGGCAATAAACAAAGAGCTGAGTAGGCACGAATCAAACAGTCAGCAGGCAATAATCATGGAACTCAGGTGTGAGGAATCATGCTGCTCAGCTGGCAATAATCAAGCAGCTGAGCAGGCAGGAATTACGCAGCACAGCTGGCAATTGTCAAGCAGATGACAGGCAGGAATCGTGCAGCTCAGCTGGCAATTGTCAAGCAGATGAGCAGACAGTAATCACGCAGCTCAGCAGGCCCAGATCACGTGACTGAGCATGCACTGTTCACGTGGCTGATCATACACTGATCACGTGATGATCATGCACTGATCACTTGGATATCATGCACTGATCACGTGGCTGATCATACACTGTTCACGTGTCTGACCATGCACTGATCACGTGGCTGATCATACACTGCTCACGTAACTGATCATGCACTGATCACGTGGCTATCATGCACTGATCACGTGGCTGATCATGCAACGATCACGTAGCAACCATGTACTGGTCACGTGACTGATCATGCACTGATCACGTAATTGATCATGCACTGATCACGTGGCTCATCATGCACTGATCACGTGGCTGATCACACATGATCACGTGACTGATCATGCACTGATCACGTGGCTCATGCACTGATCACGTGGCTATCATGCACTGATCACGTGGCTGACATACACTGATCACGTGCCTGATCATGCACTGATCACGTGGCTGATCATGCACTGATCACGTGACTGATCATGCACTGATCACGTGTCTGATCATGCACTGATCACGTGGCTATCATGCACTGCTCACGTGGCTGATCATGCCATGATCACGCAGCTACCATGTACTGGTCACATGACTGATCATGCACTGATCACGTGGCTTATCATGCACTGATCACGTGGTGATCATGCACTGATCACGTGGCTGATCATGCACTGATCACGGGACTGATCATGCACTGATCACGTCTATATCATGCACTGATCACATGACTGCCCATGCACTGATCACGTGGATGATCATACACTAATCTTGTGACAGATCATGCACTGATCACGTGGCTGATCATGCACTGATACCGTGACTGAGCATGGACTGATCACATGACTATCATGTAGTGATCACGTGACTTAATGGCGCTGATCATGTGACTGATCATGCACTGATCATGTTTGCTATCATACACTGATCATGTGCCTCTGGAGGCAATAAACAAAGAGCTGAGTAGGCACGAATCAAACAGTCAGCAGGCAATAATCATGGAACTCAGCTGTGAGGAATCATGCTGCTCAGCTGGCAATAATCAAGCAGCTGAGCAGGCAGGAATTACGCAGCACAGCTGGCAATTGTCAAGCAGATGACAGGCAGGAATCGTGCAGCTCAGCTGGCAATTGTCAAGCAGATGAGCAGACAGTAATCACGCAGCTCAGCAGGCCCAGATCACGTGACTGAGCATGCACTGTTCACGTGGCTGATCATACACTGATCACGTGATGATCATGCACTGATCACTTGGATATCATGCACTGATCACGTGGCTGATCATACACTGTTCACGTGTCTGACCATGCACTGATCACGTGGCTGATCATACACTGCTCACGTAACTGATCATGCACTGATCACGTGGCTATCATGCACTGATCACGTGGCTGAACATGCACTGTTCACGTGGCTGATCACACACCTGTCACGTGACATATCATGCACTGATCACGTGGCACTCATGCACTGATCACGTGGCTGATCATACTCTGCTCACGTAACTCATGCACACATCACGTGGCTATCATGCACTGCTCACGTGGCTCGTCATGGAATGATCACGTAGCAACCATATACTGGTCACGTGACTGATCATGCAAAGATCACGTAAATGATCATGCACTGGTCACGTGACTGATCATGTACTGATCACGTGACTGATCATGCACTGATCACGTGGCTATCATGCTCTGTTCACGTGGCTGATCATGCAATGATCACGTAGCAACCATGTACTGGTCACGTGACTGATCATGCACTGATCACGTAATTGATCCTGCACTGATCACGTGGCTCATCATGCACTGATCACGTGGCTGATCACACATGTATCACGTGACTGATCATGCACTGATCACGTGGCTCTCATGCACTGATCACGTGGCTGTCATGCACTGATCACGTGGATATCATGCACTGATCACGTGGCTGATCACACACGTATCACATGACTGATCATGCACTGATCACGTGGCTATCATGCACTGATCACGTGGCTATCATGCACTGATCACGTGGCTGATCAGGCAATGTTCACGTAGCTACCATGTACTGGTCACGTGACTGATCATGCACTGATCACGTAATTGATCATGCACTGATCATGTGGCTGATCATGCACTGATCACGTGGCTGATCATACACTGATCACATAACTGATCATGCACTGATCACGTGACTGATCATGCACTGATCACGTGGCTATCATGCACTGATCACTTGGCTGATCATGCACTGATCACGTGCCTGATCATGCACTGATCACGTGTCTGATCATGCACTGATCACGTGGCTATCATGCACTGATCACGTGGCTGATCATGCCATGATCACGCAGCTGCCATGTACTGGTCACATGACTGATCATGCACTGATCACGTGACTGATCATGCAGTGATCACGTGGCTGTCATGAACTACTCACGTGGCTGATCATGCAATGATCACGTAGCTACCATGTACAGGTCACGTGAATGATCATACACCCATCAGGTGACTGATCATGCACTGATCACGTGGCTATCATGCACTGATCACGAGACTGATCATGCACTGTTCACGTCTATATCATGCACTGATCACATGACTGCCCGTGCACTGATCACGTGGATGATCATACACTAATCTTGTGACAGATCATGCACTGATCACGTGGCTGATCATGCACTGATACCGTGACTGAGCATGGACTGATCACATGACTATCATGTAGTGATCACGTGACTTAATGGCGCTGATCATGTGACTGATCATGCGCTGATCATGTTTGCTATCATACACTGATCATGTGCCTCTGGAGGCAATAAACAAAGAGCTGAGTAGGCACGAATCAAACAGTCAGCAGGCAATAATCATGGAACTCAGGTGTGAGGAATCATGCTGCTCAGCTGGCAATAATCAAGCAGCTGAGCAGGCAGGAATTACGCAGCACAGCTGGCAATTGTCAAGCAGATGACAGGCAGGAATCGTGCAGCTCAGCTGGCAATTGTCAAGCAGATGAGCAGACAGTAATCACGCAGCTCAGCAGGCCCAGATCACGTGACTGAGCATGCACTGTTCACGTGGCTGATCATACACTGATCACGTGATGATCATGCACTGATCACTTGGATATCATGCACTGATCACGTGGCTGATCATACACTGTTCACGTGTCTGACCATGCACTGATCACGTGGCTGAGAATAAACTGCTCACGTAACTGATGATGCACTGATTACGTGGCTATCATGCTCTGCTCACGTGGCTGATCATGCAACGATCACGTAGCAACCATGTACTGGTCACGTGACTGATCATGCACTGATCACGTAATTGATCCTGCACTGATCACGTGGCTCATCACGCACTCATCACGTGGCTGATCACACATGTATCACGTGACTGACCATGCACTGATCACGTGGCTCTCATGCACTGATCACGTGGCTATCATGCACTGATCATTTGGCTGGACATACACTGATCACGTGCCTGGTCATGCACTGATCACGTGGCTGATCATGCACTGATCACGTGACTGATCATGCACTGATCTCGTGTCTGATCATGCACTGATCACGTGGCTATCATGCACTGCTCACGTGGCTGATCATGCCATGATCACGCAGCTACCATGTACTGGTCACATGACTGATCATGCACTGATCACGTGACTGATCATGCAGTGATCACGTGGTGATCATGAACTACTCACGTGGCTGATCATGCAATGATCACGGGACTGATCATGCACTGTTCACGTCTATATCATGCACTGATAACATGACTGCCCGTGCACTGATCACGTGGATGATCATACACTAATCTTGTGACAGATCATGCACTGATCACGTGGCTGATCATGCACTGATACCGTGACTGAGCATGGACTGATCACATGACTATCATGTAGTGATCACGTGACTTAATGGCGCTGATCATGTGACTGATTATGCCCTGATCATGTTTGCTACCATACAGTGATCATGTGCCTCTGGAGTCAATAAACAAAGAACTGAGTAGGCACGAATCAAACAGTCAGCAGGCAATAATCATGGAACACAGGTGTGAGGAATCGTGCTGCTCAGCTGGCAATAATCAAGCAGCTGAGCAGGCAGGAATTACGCAGCACAGCTGGCAATTGTCAAGCAGATGACAGGCAGGAATCGTGCAGCTCAGCTGGCAATTGTCAAGCAGATGAGCAGACAGTAATCACGCAGCTCAGCAGGCCCAGATCACATGACTGAGCATGCACTGTTCACGTGGCTGATCATACACTGATCACGTGATGATCATGCACTGATCACTTGGATATCATGCACTGATCACGTGGCTGATCATACACTGCTCACGTAACTGATCATGCACTGATCACGTGGCTATCATGCACTGATCACGTGGCTGAACATGCACTGTTCACGTGGCTGATCACACACCTGTCACGTGACATATCATGCACTGATCACGTGGCACTCATGCACTGATCACGTGGCTGATCATACACTGTTCACGTGTCTGACCATGCACTGATCACTTGGCTGATCATACACTGCTCACGTAACTGATCATGCACTGATCACGTGGCTATCATGCACTGATCACGTGGCTGAACATGCACTGATCACGTGGCTGATCATACACTGTTCACGTGTCTGACCATGCACTGATCACGTGGCTGATCATACACTGCTCACGTAACTGATCATGCACTGATCACGTGGCTATCATGCACTGATCACGTGGCTGAACATGCACTGTTCACGTGGCTGATCACACACCTGTCACGTGACATATCATGCACTGATCACGTGGCACTCATGCACTGATCACGTGGCTGATCATACACTGTTCACGTGTCTGACCATGCACTGATCACGTGGCTGATCATACACTGCTCACGTAACTGATCATGCACTGATCACGTGGCTATCATGCACTGATCACGTGGCTGAACATGCACTGATCACGTGGCTGATCATACACTGTTCACGTGTCTGACCATGCACTGATCACGTGGCTGATCATACACTGCTCACGTAACTGATCATGCACTGATCACGTGGATATCATGCACTGATCACGTGGCTGAACATGCACTGTTCACGTGGCTGATCACACACCTGTCACGTGACATATCATGCACTGATCACGTGGCACTCATGCACTGATTACGTGGCTGATCATACTCTGATCACGTAACTCATGCACACATCACGTGGCTATCATGCACTGCTCACGTGGCTCGTCATGGAATGATAACGTAGCAACCATATACTGGTAACGTGACTGATCATGCAAAGATCACGTAAATGATCCTGCACTGTTCTCGTGACTGATCATGTACTGATCACGTGACTGATCATGCACTGACCACGTGGCTATCATGCTCTGCTCACGTGGCTGATGATGCAACGATCATGTAGCAACCATGTACTGGTCACATGACTGATCATGCAGTGATCACGTAATTGATCATGCACTGATCACGTGGCTCATCATGCACTGATCACGTGGCTGATCACACATGTATCACGTGACTGATCATGCACTGATCACGTGGCTGTCATGCACTGATCACGTGGATATCATGCACTGATCACGTGGCTGATCACACACTTATCACATGACTGATCATGCACTTTTCACGTGGCTATCATGCACTGATCACGTGGCTATCATGCACTGATCATGTGGCTGATCAGGCAATGATCACGTAGCTACCATGTACTGGTCACGTGACTGATCATGCACTGATCACGTAATTGATCATGCACTGATCATGTGGCTGATCATGCACTGATCACGTGGCTGATCATACACTATTCACATAACTGATCATGCACTGATCACGTGACTGATCATGCACTGATCACGTGGATATCATGCACTGATCACTTGGTTGGACATACACTGATCACCTGCTTGGTCATGCACTGATCACGTGGCTGATCATGCACTGATCACGTGACTGATCATGCACTGATCTCGTGTCTGATCATGCACACATCACGTGGCTATCATGCACTGCTCACGTGCCTCGTCATGGAATGATCACGTAGCAACCATATACTGGTAACGTGACTGATCATGCAAAGATCACGTAAATGATCATGCACTGTTCACGTGACTGATCATGTACTGATCACGTGACTGATCATGCACTGACCACGTGGCTATCATGCACTGATCACTTGGCTATCATGCACTGATCATGTGGCTGATCAGGCAATGATCACGTAGCTACCATGTACTGGTCACGTGACTGATCATGCACTGATCACGTAATTGATCATGCACTGATCAAGTGGCTGATCATGCACTGATCACGTGGATGATCATACACTGATCACATAAGTTATCATGCACTGATCACGTGACTGATCATGCACTGATCACGTGGCTATCATGCACTGATCACTTGACTGATCATGCACTGATCTCGTGTCTGATCATGCAGTGATCACGTGGCTATCATGCACTGCTCACGTGGCTGATCATGCCATGATCACGCAGCTACCATGTACTGGTCACTTGACTGATCTTGCACTGATCACGTGACTGATCATGCAGTGATCACGTGGCTATCATGAACTACTCACGTGGCTGATCATGCAATGATCATGTAGCTACCATGTACAGGTCACGTGAATGATCATACACCCATCAGGTGACTGATCATGCACTAATCACGTGGCTATCATGCACTGATCACGAGACTGATCATGCACTGTTCACGTCTATATCATGCACTGATCACATGACTGCCCGTGCACTGATCACGTGGATGATCATACACTAATCTTGTGACAGATCATGCACTGATCACGTGGCTGATCATGCCCTGATACCGTGACTGAGCATGGACTGATCACATGACTATCATGTAGTGATCACGTGACTTAATGGCGCTGATCATGTGACTGATCATGCGCTGATCATGTTTGCTATCATACACTGATCATGTGCCTCTGAAGGCAATAAACAAAGAGCTGAGTAGGCACGAATCTAACAGTCAGCAGGCAATAATCATGGAACTCAGCTGTGAGGAATCATGCTGCTCAGCTGGCAATAATCAAGCAGCTGAGCAGGCAGGAATTACGCAGCACAGCTGGCAATTGTCAAGCAGATGACAGGCAGGAATCGTGCAGCTCAGCTGGCAATTGTCAAGCAGATGAGCAGACAGTAATCACGCAGCTCAGCAGGCCCAGATCACGTGACTGAGCATGCACTGTTCACGTGGCTGATCATACACTGGTCACGTGATGATCATGCACTGATCACTTGGATATCATGCACTGATCACATGGCTGTACATACACTGTTCACGTGTCTGACCATGCACTGATCACGTGGCTGATCATACACTGCTCACGTAACTGATCATGCACTGATCACGTGGCTATCATGCACTGATCACGTGGCTGAACATGCACTGTTCACATGGCTGATCACACACCTGTCACGTGACATATCATGCACTGATCACGTGGCACTCATGCACTGATCACGTGGCTGATCATACTCTGATCACGTAACTCATGCACACATCACGTGGCTATCATGCACTGCTCACGTGGCTCGTCATGGAATGATCACGTAGCAACCATATACTGGTAACGTGACTGATCATGCAAAGATCACGTAAATGATCATGCACTGTTCACGTGACTGATCATGTACTGATCACGTGACTGATCATGCACTGATCACTTGACTGATCATGCACTGATCACATAACTGATCATGCACTGATCACATAACTGATCATGCACTGATCACATGACTGATCATGCACTGATCATGTGGCTATCATGCACTGATCACTTGGCTGGACATACACTGATCACGTGCCTGGTCATGCACTGATCACGTGGCTGATCATGCACTGATCACGTGGCTCTCATGCACTGATCACGTGGCTGTCATGCACTGATCACGTGGATATCATGCACTGATCACGTGGCTGATCATACACTGATCATGTGGCTGATCAGGCAATGATCACGTAGCTACCATGTACTGGTCACGTGACTGATCATGCACTGATCACGTAATTGATCATGCACTGATCATGTGGCTGATCATGCACTGATCACGTGGCTGATCATACACTGATCACATAACTGATCATGCACTGATCACGTGACTGATCATGCACTGATCACGTGGCTATCATGCACTGATCACTTGGCTGGATATACACTGATCACGTGCCTGGTCATGCACTGATCACGTGGCAGATCATGCAGTGATCACGTGGCTGTCATGAACTACTCACGTGGCTGATCATGCAATGATCACGTAACTACCATGTACAGGTCACGTGAATGATCATACACCCATCAGGTGACTGATCATGCACTGATCACGTGGCTATCATGCACTGATCACGAGACTGATCATGCACTGTTCAGGTCTATATCATGCACTGATCACATGACTGCCCGTGCACTGATCACGTGGATGATCATACACTAATGTTGTGACAGATCATGCACTGATCACGTGGCTGATCATGCACTGATACCGTGACTGAGCATGGACTGATCACATGACTATCATGTAGTGATCACGTGACTTAATGGCGCTGATCATGTGACTGATCATGCGCTGATCTTGTTTGCTATCATACACTGATCATGTGCCTCTGGAGGCAATAAACAAAGAGCTGATTAGGCACGAATCAAACAGTCAGCAGGCAATAATCATGGAACACATGTGTGAGGAATCATGCTGCTCAGCTGGCAATAATCAAGCAGCTGAGCAGGCAGGAATTACGCAGCACAGCTGGCAATTGTCAAGCAGATGACAGGCAGGAATCGTGCAGCTCAGCTGGCAATTGTCAAGCAGATGAGCAGACAGTAATCACGCAGCTCAGCAGGCCCAGATCACGTGACTGAGCATGCACTGTTCACGTGGCTGATCATACACTGATCACGTGATGATCATGCACTGATCACTTGGATATCATGCACTGATCACGTGGCTGATCATACACTGTTCACGTGTCTGACCATGCACTGATCACGTGGCTGATCATAAAGTGCTCACGTAACTGATCATGCACTGATCACGTGGCTATCATGCTCTGCTCACGTGGCTGATCATGCAACGATCACGTAGCAACCATGTACTGGTCACGTGACTGATCATGCACTGATCACGTAATTGATCCTGCACTGATCACGTGGCTCATCACGCACTGATCACGTGGCTGATCACACATGTATCACGTGACTGACCATGCACTGATCACGTGGCTCTCATGCACTGATCACGTGGCTCTCATGCACTGATCACTTGGCTGATCATGCACTGATCACGTGACTGATCATGCACTGATCTCGTGTCTGATCATGCACTGATCACGTGGCTATCATGCACTGTTCACGTGGCTGATCATGCCATGATCACGCAGCTACCATGTACTGGTCACATGACTGATCATGCACTGATCACGTGACTGATCATGCAGTGATCACGTGGCGATCATGAACTACTCACGTGGCTGATCATGCAATGCTCACGAGACTGATCATGCACTGTTCACGTCTATATCATGCACTGATAACATGACTGCCCGTGCACTGATCACGTGGATGATCATACACTAATCTTGTGACAGATCATGCACTGATCACGTGGCTGATCATGCACTGATACCGTGACTGAGCATGGACTCATCACATGACTATCATGTAGTGATCACGTGACTTAATGGCGCTGATCATGTGACTGATTATGCGCTGATCATGTTTGCTATCATACAGTGATCATGTGCCTCTGGAGGCAATAAACAAAGAGCTGAGTAGGCACGAATCAAACAGTCAGCAGGCAATAATCATGGAACACAGGTGTGAGGAATCATGCTGCTCAGCTGGCAATAATCAAGCAGCTGAGCAGGCAGGAATTATGCAGCACAGCTGGCAATTGTCAAGCAGATGACAGGCAGGAATCGTGCAGCTCAGCTGGAAATTGTCAAGCAGATGAGCAGACATTAATCACGCAGCTCAGCAGGCCCAGATCACGTGACTGAGCATGCACTGTTCACGTGGCTGGTCATACACTGATCACGTGATGATCATGCACTGATCATGTGGATATCATGCACTGATCACGTGGCTGATCATACACTGTTTACGTGTTTGACCATGCACTGATCACGTGGCTGAACATACACTGCTCACGTAACTGATCATGCACTGATCACGTGGCAATCATGCACTGATCACTTGGCTGAACATGCACTGTTCACGTGGCTGATCACACACCTGTCACGTGACATATCATGCACTGATCACGTGGCACTCATGCACTGATCACGTGGCTGATCATACTCTGCTCACGTAACTCATGCACACATCACGTGGCTATCATGCACTGCTCACGTGGCTCGTCATGGAATGATCACGTAGCTACCATATACTGGTCATGTGACTGATCATGCACAGATCACGTCAATGATCATGCACTGTTCAAGTGACTGATCATGTACTGATCACGTGACTGATCATGCACTGATTACGTGGCTATCATGCTCTGCTCATGTGGCTGATCATGCAAGGATCACGTAGCAACCATGTACTTGTCACGTGACTGATCATGCACTGATCACGTAATTGATCCTGCACTGATCACGTGGCTCATCATGCGCTGATCACGTGGCTGATCACACATGTATCACGTGACTGATCATGCACTGATCACGTGGCTGATCATACTCTGATCACGTGACTGATCATGCACTGATCTCGTGGCTGATCATGCACTGATCACGTGACTGATCATGCACTGATCTCGTGTCTGATCATGTACTGATCACGTGGCTATCATGCACTGCTCACGTGGCTGATCATGCGATGATCACGCAGCTACCATGTAGTGGTCACATGACTGAACATGCACTGATCACGTGACTGATCATGCAGTGATCATGTTTGCTATCATACACTGATCATGTGCCTCTGGAGGCAATAAACAAAGAGCTGAGTAGGCACGAATCAAACAGTCAGCAGGCAATAATCATGGAACTCATCTGTGAGGAATCATGCTGCTCAGCTGGCAATAATAAAGCAGCTGAGCAGGCAGGAATTACGCAGCACAGCTGGCAATTGTCAAGCAGATGACAGGCAGGAATCGTGCAGCTCAGCTGGCAATTGTCAAGCAGATGAGCAGACAGTAATCACGCAGCTCAGCAGGCCCAGATCACGTGACTGAACATGCACTGTTCACGTGGCTGATCATACACTGATCACGTGATTGATCATGCACTGATCACTTGGATATCATGCACTGATCACGTGGGTGATCATACACTGTTCACGTGTCTGCCCATGCACTGCTCACGTGGCTGATCATACACTGCTCACGTAACTGATCATGCACTGATCACGTGGCTATCATGCACTGATCACGTGGCTGAACATGCACTGTTCACGTGGCTGATCACACACCTGTCACGTGACATATCATGCACTGATCACGTGGCACTCATGCACTGATCACGTGGCTGATCATACTCTGCTCACGAAACTCATCATGCACACATCACGTTTCTATCATGCACTGCTCACGTGGCTCGTCATGGAATGATCACGTAGCTACCCTATACGTGTCACGTGACTGATCATGCACTGATCACGTAATTGATAATGCACTGATCATGTGGCTGATCATGCACTGATCACGTGACTGATCATGCACTGATCTCGTGTCTGATCATGCACTGATCACGTGGCTATCATGCACTGCTCACGTGGCTCGTCATGGAATGATTACGTAGCAACCATATACTGGTAACATGACTGATCATGCAAAGATCACGTAAATGATCATGCACTGTTCACGTGACTGATCATGTACTGATCACGTGACTGATCATGCACTGACCACGTGGCTATCATGTTCTGCTCACGTGGCTGATCATGCAACGATCACGTAGCAACCATGTACTGGTCACGTGACTGATCATGCACTGATCACGTAATTGATCCTGCACTGATCACGTGGCTCATCATGCACTGATCACGTGGCTGATCACACATGTATCACGTGACTGATCATGCACTGATCACCTGGCTCTCATGCACTGATCACGTGGCTGTCATGCACTGATCATGTGGATATCATGCACTGATTACGTGGCTGATCACACACGTATCACATGACTGATCATGCACTGATCACGTGGCTATCATGCACTGATCACGTGGCTATCATGCACTCCTTACGTGGCTCGTCATGGAATGATCAGGTAGCTACCATATACTGGTCATGTGACTGATCATGCACAGATCAGGTCAATGATCATGCACTGTTCAATTTACTGATCATGTACTGATAACGTGACTGATCATGCACTGATCACGTGGCTATCATGCTCTGCTCACGTGGCTGATCATGCAAGGATCGCGTAGCAACCATGTACGGGTCACGTGACTGATCATGCACTGATCACGTAATTGATCCTGCACTGATCACGTGGCTCATCATGCACTGTTCACGTGGCTGATCACACATGTATCACGTGACTGATCATGCACTGATCACGTGGCTCTCATGCACTGATCATGTGGCTATCATGCACTGATCACGTAGCTATAATGCACTGATCACGTGGCTGATCACGAAATGATCACGTAGCTACCATGTACTGGTCATGTGACTGATCATGCACTGATCACGTAACTGATCCTGCACTGATCACATGGCTCATCACGCACTGATGCGGTAGCTGATCACACACGTATTACGTGACTGATCATGTACAGATCACGTAAATAATCATGAAGTGATCACGTGGCTATCCTGCACTGATCACGTGGATCACGTGCACTGATCACGTGGCTGATCACACAGGTATCACGTGACTGATCATGCACTGATCACGTGGCTATCCTGCACTGATCACATGGTTATCATGCACTGATCACGTGGCTGATCATGCAATGATCACGCAGCTACCAACCACTGGTCACGTGACTGATCATGCACTGATCAGGTAATTGATCATGCACTGATCACGTGACTGATCATGCACAGATCACGTGACTGATCATGCACAGATCACGTGACTGATCATGCACTGATCACGTGGCTATCATGCACTGCTCACTTGGCTGATCATGCAATGATCACGCAGCTACCATGTACTGGTCACATGACTGATCATTCCCTGATCACATAATTGATCATGCACTGATCACCTGGCTTATCATGCATTGATCATGTGACTGATCATGTGCTGATCATGTTTGGTGTCACACACTGATCATGTGCCTCTGGAGGCAATGAACATAGAGCTGAGTAGGCAGGAATCAGTCAGCAGGCTATAATCATGGAACTCACCTCTGAGAAATCATGCTGCACAGCTGGCAATAATCAAGTAGATGAGCAGGCAGGAATTACGCAGCACAGCTGGCAATTGTCAAGGAGATGACAGGCAGGAATCATGCAGCTCAGCTGGAAATTGTCAAGCAGATGAGCAGACAGTAATCACGCAGCTCAGCAGGCCCTGATCACGTGACTGAGCATGTACTGTTCACGTGGCTGATCACACACCTATCACATGACTGATCATGCACATATCATGTGACTGATCATGCACTGATCACGTGTCTATCATGCACTGATCATGTGGCTGATCATGCACTGATCACGTGGCTGATCATACACTGATCACGTGATTGATCAGGCACTGATCATGTGAGTGATCATGCACTGATCACGTGGCTATCATGCATTGATCACTTGGCTGGACATACACTGATCTCGCGCTTGGTCATGCACTGATCACGTGGCTGATCATGCACTGATCACGTGATTGATCATGCACTGATCATGTGAGTGATCATGCACTGATCACGTTGCTATCATTCATTGATCACTTAGCTGGACATACACTGATCACGTGCCTGGTCATGCACTGATCACGTGGCTGATCATGCACTGATCACATGACTGATCACGCACTGATCTCGAGTCTGATCATGCACTGATCACGTGGCTATCATGCACTGCTCACGTGGCTGATCATGCGATGATCACGCAGCTACCATGTACAGGTCACGTGAATGATCATACACCCATCAGGTGACTGATCATGCACTGATTACGGGGCTATCATGCACTGATCACGAGACTGATCATGCACTGATCACGTCTATATCATGCACTGATCACATGACTGCCCATGCACTGATCACGTGGGTGATCATACTCTGCTCACGTAACTCATGCACACATCTCGTGGCTATCATGCGCTGCTCACGTGGCTCGTCATGGAATGATCACGTAGCTACCATATACTGGTCATGTGACTGATGATGCACAGATCACGTCAATGATCATGCACTGTTCAAGTGACTGATCATGTACTGGTCACGTGACTGATCATGCACTGATCACGTAATTGATCATGCACTGATCATGTGGCTGATCATGCACTGATCACGTGGCTGATCATACACTGATCACATAACTGATCATGCACTGATCACGTGACTGATCATGCACTGATCACGTGGCTATCATGCACTGATCACTTGGCTGGATATACACTGATCCCATGCCTGGTCATGCACTGATCACGTGGCAGATCATGCAGTGATCACGTGGCTGTCATGAACTACTCACGTGCCTGATCATGCAATGATCACGTAACTACCATATACAGGTCACGTGAATGATCATACACCCATCAGGTGACTGATCATGCACTGATCACGTGGCTATCATGCACTGATCACGAGACTGATCATGCACTGTTCAGGTCTATATCATGCACTGATCACATGACTGCCCGTGCACTGATCACGTGGATGATCATACACTAATCTTGTGACAGATCATGCACTGATCACGTGGCTGATCATGCACTGATACCGTGACTGAGCATGGACTGATCACATGACTATCCTGTAGTGATCACGTGACTTAATGGCGCTGATCATGTGACTGATCATGCGCTGATCTTGTTTGCTATCATACACTGATCATGTGCCTCTGGAGGCAATAAACAAAGAGCTGAGTAGCCACGAATCAAACAGTCAGCAGGCAATAATCATGGAACACAGGTGTGAGGAATCATGCTGCTCAGCTGGCAATAATCAAGCAGCTGAGCAGGCAGGAATTACGCAGCACAGCTGGCAATTGTCAAGCAGATGACAGGCAGGAATCGTGCAGCTCAGCTGGCAATTGTCAAGCAGATGAGCAGACAGTAATCACGCAGCTCAGCAGGCCCAGATCACGTGACTGAGCATGCACTGTTCACGTGGCTGATCATACACTGATCACGTGATGATCATGCACTGATCACTTGGATATCATGCACTGATCACGTGGCTGATCATACACTGTTCACGTGTCTGACCATGCACTGATAACGTGGCTGATCATAAAGTGCTCACGTAACTGATCATGCACTGATCACGTGGCTATCATGCTCTGCTCACGTGGCTGATCATGCAACGATCACGTAGCAACCATGTACTGGTCACGTGACTGATCATGCACTGATCACGTAATTGATCCTGCACTGATCACGTGGCTCATCACGCACTGATCACGTGGCTGATCACACATGTATCACGTGACTGACCATGCACTGATCACGTGGCTCTCATGCACTGATCACGTGGCTATCATGCACTGATCACTTGGCTGATCATGCACTGATCACGTGACTGATCATGCACTGATCTCGTGTCTGATCATGCACTGATCACGTGGCTATCATGCACTGCTCACGTGGCTGATCATGCCATGATCACGCAGCTACCATGTACTGGTCACATGACTGATCATGCACTGATCACGTAACTGATCATGCAGTGATCACGTGGCGATCATGAACTACTCACGTGGCTGATCATGCAATGCTCACGATACTGATCATGCACTGTTCACGTCTATATCATGCACTGATAACATGACTGCCCGTGCACTGATCACGTGGATGATCATACACTAATCTTGTGACAGATCATGCACTGATCACGTGGCTGATCATGCACTGATACCGTGACTGAGCATGGACTGATCACATGACTATCATGTAGTGATCACGTGACTTAATGGCGCTGATCATGTGACTGATTATGCGCTGATCATGTTTGCTATCATACAGTGATCATGTGCCTCTGGAGGCAATAAACAAAGAGCTGAGTAGGCACGAATCAAACAGTCAGAAGGCAATAATCATGGAACACAGGTGTGAGGAATCATGCTGCTCAGCTGGCAATAATCAAGCAGCTGAGCAGGCAGGAATTATGCAGCACAGCTGGCAATTGTCAAGCAGATGACAGGCAGGAATCGTGCAGCTCAGCTGGCAATTGTCAAGCAGATGAGCAGACATTAATCACGCAGCTCAGCAGGCCCAGATCACGTGACTGAGCATGCACTGTTCACGTGGCTGGTCATACACTGATCACGTGATTATCATGCACTGATCATGTGGATATCATGCACTGATCACGTGGCTGATCATACACTGTTCACGTGTTTGACCATGCACTGATCACGTGGCTGAACATACACTGCTCACGTAACTGATCATGCACTGATCACGTGGCAATCATGCACTGATCACTTGGCTGAACATGCACTGTTCACGTGGCTGATCACACACCTGTCACGTGACATATCATGCACTGATCATGTGGCACTCATGCACTGATCACGTGGCTGATCATACTCTGCTCACGTAACTCATGCACACATCACGTGGCTATCATGCGCTGCTCACGTGGCTCGTCATGGAATGATCACGTAGCTACCATATACTGGTCATGTGACTGATGATGCACAGATCACGTCAATGATCATGCACTGTTCAAGTGACTGATCATGTACTGATCACGTGACTGATCATGCACTGATCACGTGGCTATCATGCTCTGCTCATGTGGCTGATCATGCAAGGATCACGTAGCAACCATGTACTTGTCACGTGACTGATCATGCACTGATCACGTAATTGATCCTGCACTGATCACGTGGCTCATAATGCGCTGATCACGTGGCTGATCACACATGTATCACGTGACTGATCATGCACTGATCACGTGGCTCATGCACTGATCATGTGGCTATCATGCACTGATCACGTAGCTATCATGAACTGATCACGTGGCTGATCACGCAATGATCACGTAGCTACCATGTACTGGTCATGTGACTGATCATGCACTGATCACGTAATTGATCCTGCACTGATCACATGGCTCATCACGCACTGATCCGGTGGCTGATCACACTGGTATCACGTGACTGATCATGTACAGATCACGTAAATAATCATGAAGTGATCACGTGGCTATCCTGCACTGATCACGTGGATAACATGCACTGATCATGTGGCTGATCACACACGTATCACGTGACTAATCATGCACTGATCACGTGGCTATCATGCACTGATCACGTGGCTATCATGCACTGCTCACGTGTCTGATCATGCAATGATCACGCAGCTACCATGTACTTGTCACATGACTGATCATGCACTGATCACATAATTGATCATGCACTGATCACCTGGCTTATCATGCTTTGATCATGTGACTGATCATGTGCTGATCATGTTTGGTGTCACACACTGATCATGTGCCTATGGAGGCAATGAACATAGAGCTGAGTAGGCAGGAATCAGTCAGCAGGCTATAATCATGTAATTCACCTCTGAGAAATCATGCTGCTGAGCTGGCAATAATCAAGTAGATGAGCAGGCAGGAATTACGCAGCACAGGTGGCAATTGTCAAGCAGCTGACAGGCAGGAATCGTGCAGCTCAGCTGGCAATTGTCAAGCAGATGAGCAGACAGTAATCACGCAGCTCAGGAGGCCCTGATCACGTGACTGAGAATGCACTGTTCACGTGGCTGATCACACACCTATCACATGACTGATCATGCACTGATCATGTGAATGATCATGCACTGATCACGTGGCTATCATGCACTGATCACTTGGCTGGACATACACTGATCACGTGCCTGGTCATGCACTGATCACATGGCTGATCATGCACTGATCACGTGACTGATCATGCACTGATCTCGTGTCTGATCATGCACTGATCACGTGGCTATCATGCACTGCTCACGTGGCTGATCATGCCATGATCACGCAGCTACCATGTACTGGTCACATGACTGATCATGCACTGATCACGTGACTGATCATGCAGTGTTCACGTGGCTATCATGAACTACTCACGTGGCTGATCATGCAATGATCATGTAGCTACCATGTACAGGTAACGGGAATGATCATACACCCATCAGGTGACTGATCATGCACTGATCACGTGGCTATCATGCACTGATCACGAGACTGATCATGCAGTGTTCACATGACTGCCCGTGCACTGATAACGTGGATGATCATACACTAATCTTGTGACAAATCATGCACTGATCACGTGGCTGATCATGCACTGATACCGTGACTGAGCATGGACTGATCACATGACTATCATGTAGTGATCACGTGACTTAATGGCGCTGATCATGTGACTGATCATGCGCTGATCATGTTTGCTATCATACACTGATCATGTGCCTCTGGAGGCAATAAAGAAAGAGCTGAGTAGGCACAAATCAAACAGTCAGCAGGCAATAATCATGGAACTCAGGTGTGAGGAATCATGCTGCTCAGCTGGCAATAATCAAGCAGCTGAGCAGGCAGGAATTACGCAGCACAGCTGGCAATTGTCAAGCAGATGACAGGCAGGAATCGTGCAGCTCAGCTGGCAATTGTCAAGCAGATGAGCAGACAGTAATCACGCAGCTCAGCAGGCCCAGATCACGGGACTGAGCATGCACTGTTCACGTGGCAGATCATACACTGATCACGTGATGATCATGCACTGATCACTTGGATATCATGCACTGATCACGTGGCTGATCATACACTGCTCACGTAACTGATCATGCACTGATCACGTGGCTATCATGCACTGATCACGTGGCTGAACATGCACTGTTCACGTGGCTGATCACACACCTGTCACGTGACATATCATGCACTGATCACGTGGCACTCATGCACTGATCACGTGGCTGATCATACTCTGCTCACGTAACTCATGCACACCTCACGTGGCTATCATGCACTGCTCACGTGGCTCGTCATGGAATGATCACGTAGCAACCATATACTGGTAACGTGACTGATCATGCAAGATCACGTAAATGATCATGAACTGGTCACGTGACTGATCATGTACTGATCACGTGACTGATCATGCACTGACCACGTGGCTATCATGCTCTGCTCACGTGGCTGATCATGCAATGATCACGTAGCAACCATGTACTGGTCACGTGACTGATCATGCACTGATCACGTAATTGATCCTGCACTGATCACGTGGCTCATCATGCACTGATCACGTGGCTGATCACACATGTATCACGTGACTGATCATGCACTGATCACGTGGCTCTCATGCACTGATCACGTGGCTGTCATGCACTGATCACGTGGATATCATGCACTGATCACGTGGCTGATCATACACTGATCATGTGGCTGATCAGCAATGATCACGTAGCTACCATGTACTGGTCACGTGACTGATCATGCACTGATCACGTAATTGATCATGCACTGATCATGTGGCTGATCATGCACTGATCACGTGGCTGATCATACACTGATCACATAACTGATCATGCACTGATCACGTGACTGATCATGCACTGATCACGTGGCTATCATGCACTGATCACTTGGCTGGATATACACTGATCACGTGCCTGGTCATGCACTGATCACGTGGCAGATCATGCAGTGATCACGTGGCTGTCATGAACTACTCACGTGGCTGATCATGCAATGATCACGTAACTACCATGTACAGGTCACGTGAATGATCATACACCCATAGGGTGACTGATCATGCACTGATCACATGGCTATCATGCACTGATCACGAGACTGATCATGCACTGTTCAGGTCTATATCATGCACTGATCACATGACTGCCCGTGCACTGATCACGTGGATGATCATACACTAATCTTGTGACAGATCATGCACTGATCACGTGGCTGATCATGCACTGATACCGTGACTGAGCATGGACTGATCACATGACTATCATGTAGTGATCACGTGACTTAATGGCGCTGATCATGTGACTGATCATGCGCTGATCTTGTTTGCTAACATACACTGATCATGTGCCTCTGGAGGCAATAAACAAAGAGCTGATTAGGCACGAATCAAACAGTCAGCAGGCAATAATCATGGAACACAGGTGTGAGGAATCATGCTGCTCAGCTGGCAATAATCAAGCAGCTGAGCAGGCAGGAATTACGCAGCACAGCTGGCAATTGTCAAGCAGATGACAGGCAGGAATCGTGCAGCTCAGCTGGCAATTGTCAAGCAGATGAGCAGACAGTAATCACGCAGCTCAGCAGGCCCAGATCACGTGACTGAGCATGCACTGTTCACGTGGCTGATCATACACTGATCACGTGATGATCATGCACTGATCACTTGGATATCATGCACTGATCACGTGGCTGATCATACACTGTTCACGTGTCTGACCATGCACTGATCACGTGGCTGATCATAAAGTGCTCACGTAACTGATCATGCACTGATCACGTGGCTATCATGCTCTGCTCACGTGGCTGATCATGCAACGATCACGTAGCAACCATGTACTGGTCACGTGACTGATCATGCACTGATCACGTAATTGATCCTGCACTGATCACGTGGCTCATCACGCACTGATCACGTGGCTGATCACACATGTATCACGTGACTGACCATGCACTGATCACGTGGCTCTCATGCACTGATCACGTGGCTTCATGCACTGATCACTTGGCTGATCATGCACTGATCACGTGACTGATCATGCACTGATCTCGTGTCTGATCATGCACTGATCACGTGGCTATCATGCACTGTTCACGTGGCTGATCATGCCATGATCACGCAGCTACCATGTACTGGTCACATGACTGATCATGCACTGATCACGTGACTGATCATGCAGTGATCACGTGGCGATCATGAACTACTCACGTGGCTGATCATGCAATGCTCACGAGACTGATCATGCACTGTTCACGTCTATATCATGCACTGATAACATGACTGCCCGTGCACTGATCACGTGGATGATCATACACTAATCTTGTGACAGATCATGCACTGATCACGTGGCTGATCATGCACTGATACCGTGACTGAGCATGGACTCATCACATGACTATCATGTAGTGATCACGTGACTTAATGGCGCTGATCATGTGACTGATTATGCGCTGATCATGTTTGCTATCATACAGTGATCATGTGCCTCTGGAGGCAATAAACAAAGAGCTGAGTAGGCACGAATCAAACAGTCAGCAGGCAATAATCATGGAACACAGGTGTGAGGAATCATGCTGCTCAGCTGGCAATAATCAAGCAGCTGAGCAGGCAGGAATTATGCAGCACAGCTGGCAATTGTCAAGCAGATGACACGCAGGAATCGTGCAGCTCAGCTGGAAATTGTCAAGCAGATGAGCAGACATTAATCACGCAGCTCAGCAGGCCCAGATCACGTGACTGAGCATGCACTGTTCACGTGGCTGGTCATACACTGATCACGTGATGATCATGCACTGATCATGTGGATATCATGCACTGATCACGTGGCTGATCATACACTGTTCACGTGTTTGACCATGCACTGATCACGTGGCTGAACATACACTGCTCACGTAACTGATCATGCACTGATCACGTGGCAATCATGCACTGATCACTTGGCTGAACATGCACTGTTCACGTGGCTGATCACACACCTGTCACGTGACATATCATGCACAGATCACGTGGCACTCATGCACTGATCACGTGGCTGATCATACTCTGCTCACGTAACTCATGCACACATCACGTGGCTATCATGCACTGCTCACGTGGCTCGTCATGGAATGATCACGTAGCTACCATATACTGGTCATGTGACTGATCATGCACAGATCACGTCAATGATCATGCACTGTTCAAGTGACTGATCATGTACTGATCACGTGACTGATCATGCACTGATTACGTGGCTATCATGCTCTGCTCATGTGGCTGATCATGCAAGGATCACGTAGCAACCATGTACTTGTCACGTGACTGATCATGCACTGATCACGTAATTGATCCTGCACTGATCACGTGGCTCATCATGCGCTGATCACGTGGCTGATAACACATGTATCACGTGACTGATCATGCACTGATCACGTGGCTCTCATGCACTGATCATGTGGCTATCATGCACTGATCACGTAGCTATCATGAACTGATCACGTGGCTGATCACGTAATGATCACGTAGCTACCATGTACTGGTCATGTGACTGATCATGCACTGATCACGTAATTGATCCTGCACTGATCACATGGCTCATCACGCACTGATCCGGTGGCTGATCACACTCGTATCACGTGACTGATCATGTACAGATCACGTAAATAATCATGAAGTTATCACGTGGCTATCCTGCACTGATCACGTGGATAACATGCACTGATCATGTGGCTGATCACACACGTATCACGTGACTAATCATGCACTGATCACGTGGCTATCATGCACTGATCACGTGGCTATCATGCACTGATCACGTGGCTGATCATGCAATGATCACGGAGCTGCCATGCACTGGTCACGTGACTGATCATGCACTGATCAGGTAATTGATCATGCACTGATCATGTGACTGATCATGCACAGATTACGTGACTGATCATGCAGAGATCACGTGACTGATCATGCACTGATCACGTGGCTATCATGCACTGCTCACTTGGCTGATCATGCAATGATCACGCAGCTACCATGTACTTGTAACGAGACTGAGCATGGACTGATCACATGATTGATCATGCAGTGATCACCTGACTTATTATGCGTTGATCATGTGACTGATCATGCGCTGATCATGTTTGCTGTCACACAGTGATCATGTGCCTATGGAGGCAATGAACAAAGAGCTGAGTAGGCACGAATCAAACAGTCAGCAGGCTATAATCATGTAATTCAGGTGTGAGGAATCACGCTGCTCAGCTGGCAATAATCAAGCAGATGAGCAGGCAGGAATTACGCAGCACAGGTGGCAATTGTCAAGAAGATGACAGGCAGGAATCGTGCAGCTCAGCTGGCAATTGTCAAGCAGATGAGCAGACACTAATCACGCAGCTCAGCAGGCCCTGATCACGTGACTGAGCATGCACTGTTCACGTGGCTGATCACACACCTATCACATGACAGATCATGCACTGATCATGTGACTGATCATGCACTGATCACGTGGCTATCATGCACTGATCACTTGGCTGGACATACACTGATCACGTGCCTGGTCATGCACTGCTCACGTGGCTGATCATGCACTGATCACGTGACTGATCATGCACTGATCTCGTGTCTGATCACGCACTGATCACGTGGCTATCATGCACTGCTCATATGGCTGCTCATGCGATGATCACGCGGCACCATGTACTGGTCACGTGACTGATCATGCACTGATTACGTGACTGATCATGCACTGATCTCGTGTCTGATCATGCACTGATCACGTGGCTATCATGCACTGATCACGTGGCTGATCATGTCATGATCACGTAGCTGACCATGTACTGGTCACGTGACTGATCATGCACTGATCACGTGACTGATCATGCAGTGATCACGTGGCTATCATGAACTACTCACGTGGCTGATCATGCAATGATCACGTAGCTACCATGTACAGGTCACGTGACTGATCATACACCCATCACGTGACTGATCATGCACTGATCACGTGGCTGATCATGCACTGATCACTAGACTGATCATGCACTGTTCACGTCTATATAATGCACTGATCACGTGACTGCCCGTGCACTGATCACGTGGCTGATCATACACTAATCTTGTGACAGATCATGCACTGATCACGTGGCTGATCATGCACTGATACCGTGACTGAGCATGGACTGATTACATGACTATCATGTAGTAATCACGTGACTTAATGGCGCTGATCATGTGACTGAACATGAGCTGATCATGTTTACTATCATACACTGATCATGTGCCTCTAGAGGCAATAAACAAAGAGCTGAGTAGGCACGAATCAAACAGTCAGCAGGCAATAATCATGGAACTCAGCTGTGAGGAATCATGCTGCTCAGCTGGCAATAATCAAGCAGCTGAGCAGGCAGGAATTACGCAGCACAGCTTGCAATTGTCAAGCAGATGACAGGCAGGAATCATGCAGCTCAGCTGGCAATTGTCAAGCAGATGAGCAAACAGTAATCACGCAGCTCAGCAGGCCCAGATCACGGGACTGAGCATGCACTGTTCACGTGGCTGATCATACACTGATCACGTGATGATCATGCACTGATCACTTGGATATCATGCACTGATCACGTGGCTGATCATACACTGATCACGTGTCTGACCATGCACTGATCACGTGGCTGATCATACATGCTCACGTAACTGATCATGCACTGATCACGTGGCTATCATGCACTGATCACGTGGCTGATCATGCACTGTTCACGTGTCTGATCACTCACCTGTCACGTGACTTATCATGCACTGAACACGTGGCAATCATGCACTGATCACGTGGCTGATCATACACTGATCACGTGACTCATGCACAGATCACGTGGCTATCATGCACTGCTCACGTGGCTCGTCATGCAATGATCACGTAGCAACCATATACTGGTAACGTGACTGATCATGCACTGATCACGTAACTGATCATGCAGTGGTCACGTGACTGATCATGCACTGATCACGTGACTGATCATGCACTGTCCACGTGGCTATCATGTTCTGATCACGTGGCTGATCATGCACTGTTCACGTAGCAACCATGCACTGATCACGTGGCTGGTCATGCACTGATCACGTGATTGATCCTGCACTGATCACGTGGCTGATCATGCACTGATCACGTGGCTGAGCATGCACTGTCACGTGACTGGTCATGCACTGATCACGTGGCTATCATGCACTGATCACGTGGCTGATCATGCAATGATCACGTGGATGATCATGCACTGTTCACGTGACTGATCACGCACTGATCACGTGACTGATCATGCACTGACCACGTGGCTATCATGCACTGATCACGTGGCTATCATGCACTGATCATGTGGCTGATCAGGCAATGACCACGTAGCTACCATGTACTGGTCACGTGACTGATCATGCACTGATCACGTAATTGATCATGCACTGATCAAGTGGCTGATCATGCACTGATCACGTGGATGATCATACACTGATCACATAAGTTATCATGCACTGATCACGTGACTGATCATGCACTGATCACGTGGCTATCATGCACTGATCACATGGCTGGTCATACACTGATCACGTGCCTGGTCATGCACTGATCTCGTGTCTGATCATGCAGTGATCACGTGGCTATCATGCACTCCTCACGTGGCTGATCATGCCATGATCACGCAGCTGCCATGTACTGGTCACATGACTGATCATGCACTGATCACGTGACTGATCATGCAGTGATCACGTGGCTGTCATGAACTACTCACGTGGCTGATCATGCAATGATCACGTAGCTACCATGTACAGGTCACGTGAATGATCATACACCCATCAGGTGACTGATCATGCACTAATCACGTGGCTATCATGCACTGATCACGAGACTGATCATGCACTGTTCACGTCTATATCATGCACTGATCACATGACTGCCCGTGCACTGATCACGTGGATGATCATACACTAATCTTGTGACAGATCATGCACTGATCACGTGGCTGATCATGCCCTGATACCGTGACTGAGCATGGACTGATCACATGACTATCATGTAGTGATCACGTGACTTAATGGCGCTGATCATGTGACTGATCATGCGCTGATCATGTTTGCTATCATACACTGATCATGTGCCTCTGAAGGCAATAAACAAAGAGCTGAGTAGGCACGAATCTAACAGTCAGCAGGCAATAATCATGGAACTCAGCTGTGAGGAATCATGCTGCTCAGCTGGCAATAATCAAGCAGCTGAGCAGGCAGGAATTACGCAGCACAGCTGGCAATTGTCAAGCAGATGACAGGCAGGAATCGTGCAGCTCAGCTGGCAATTGTCAGCAGATGAGCAGACAGTAATCACGCAGCTCAGCAGGCCCAGATCACGTGACTGAGCATGCACTGTTCACGTGGCTGATCATACACTGGTCACGTGATGATCATGCACTGATCACTTGACTGATCATGCACTGATGACATGGCTGTACATACACTGTTCACGTGTCTGACCATGCACTGATAACGTGGCTGATCATACACTGCTCACGTAACTGATCATGCACTGATCACGTGGCTATCATGCACTGATCACGTGGCTGAACATGCACTGTTCACATGGCTGATCACACACCTGTCACGTGACATATCATGCACTGATCACGTGGCACTCATGCACTGATCACGTGGCTGATCATACTCTGATCACGTAACTCATGCACACATCACGTGGCTATCATGCACTGCTCACGTGGCTCGTCATGGAATGATCACGTAGCAACCATATACTGGTAACGTGACTGATCATGCAAAGATCACGTAAATGATCATGCACTGTTCACGTGACTGATCATGTACTGATCACGTGACTGATCATGCACTGATCACTTGACTGATCATGCACTGATCACATAACTGATCATGCACTGATCACATAACTGATCATGCACTGATCACATGACTGATCATGCACTGATCATGTGGCTATCATGCACTGATCACTTGGCTGGACATACACTGATCACGTGCCTGGTCATGCACTGATCACGTGGCTGATCATGCACTGATCACGTGGCTCTCATGCACTGATCACGTGGCTGTCATGCACTGATCACGTGGATATCATGCACTGATCACGTGGCTGATCATGCACTGATCATGTGGCTGATCAGGCAATGATCACGTAGCTACCATGTACTGGTCACGTGACTGATCATGCACTGATCACGTAATTGATCATGCACTGATCATGTGGCTGATCATGCACTGATCACGTGGCTGATCATACACTGATCACATAACTGATCATGCACTGATCACGTGACTGATCATGCACTGATCACGTGGCTATCATGCACTGATCACTTGGCTGGATATACACTGATCACGTGCCTGGTCATGCACTGATCACGTGGCAGATCATGCAGTGATCACGTGGCTGTCATGAACTACGCACGTGGCTGATCATGCAATGATCACGTAACTACCATGTACAGGTCACGTGAATGATCATACACCCATCAGGTGACTGATCATGCACTGATCACGTGGCTATCATGCACTGATCACGAGACTGATCATGCACTGTTCAGGTCTATATCATGCACTGATCACATGACTGCCCGTGCACTGATCACGTGGATGATCATACACTAATGTTGTGACAGATCATGCACTGATCACGTGGCTGATCATGCACTGATACCGTGACTGAGCATGGACTGATCACATGACTATCATGTAGTGATTACGTGACTTAATGGCGCTGATCATGTGACTGATCATGCGCTGATCTTGTTTGCTATCATACACTGATCATGTGCCTCTGGAGGCAATAAACAAAGAGCTGATTAGGCACGAATCAAACAGTCAGCAGGCAATAATCATGGAACACATGTGTGAGGAATCATGCTGCTCAGCTGGCAATAATCAAGCAGCTGAGCAGGCAGGAATTACGCAGCACAGCTGGCAATTGTCAAGCAGATGACAGGCAGGAATCGTGCAGCTCAGCTGGCAATTGTCAAGCAGATGAGCAGACAGTAATCACACAGCTCAGCAGGCCCAGATCACGTGACTGAGCATGCACTGTTCACGTGGCTGATCATACACTGATCACGTGATGATCATGCACTGATCACTTGGATATCATGCACTGATCACGTGGCTGATCATACACTGTTCACGTGTCTGACCATGCACTGATCACGTGGCTGATCATAAAGTGCTCACGTAACTGATCATGCACTGATCACGTGGCTATCATGCTCTGCTCACGTGGCTGATCATGCAACGATCATGTAGCAACCATGTACTGGTCACGTGACTGATCATGCACTGATCACGTAATTGATCCTGCACTGATCACGTGGCTCATCACGCACTGATCACGTGGCTGATCACACATGTATCACGTGACTGACCATGCACTGATCACGTGGCTCTCATGCACTGATCACGTGGCTATCATGCACTGATCACTTGGCTGATCATGCACTGATCACGTGACTGATCATGCACTGATCTCGTGTCTGATCATGCACTGATCACGTGGCTATCATGCACTGTTCACGTGGCTGATCATGCCATGATCATGCAGCTACCATGTACTGGTCACATGACTGATCATGCACTGATCACGTGACTGATCATGCACTGATCACGTGTCGATCATGAACTACTCACGTGGCTGATCATGCAATGCTCACGAGGCTGATCATGCAATGATCACGTCTATATCATGCACTGGTAACGTGACTGACCGTGCACTGATCACGTGGATGATCCTACACTGATCTCGTGACACATCACGCACTGATCACGTGGCTGATCATGCACTGTATCCCGTGACTGAGCATGCACTCATCACGTGGCTATCATGTACTGATCACGTGACTTAATGGCGCTGATCATGTGACTGATTATGCGCTGATCATGTTTGCTATCATACAGTGATCATGTGCCTCTGGAGGCAATAAACAAAGAGCTGAGTAGGCACGAATCAAACAGTCAGCAGGCAATAATCATGGAACACAGGTGTGAGGAATCATGCTGCTCAGCTGGCAATAATCAAGCAGCTGAGCAGGCAGGAATTATGCAGCACAGCTGGCAATTGTCAAGCAGATGACACGCAGGAATCGTGCAGCTCAGCTGGAAATTGTCAAGCAGATGAGCAGACATTAATCACGCAGCTCAGCAGGCCCAGATCACGTGACTGATCATGCACTGATCACGTGGCTGATCATGCACTGATCACGTGATGATCATGCACTGATCATGTGGATATCATGCACTGATCACGTGGCTGATCATACACTGTTCACGTGTTTGACCATGCACTGATCACGTGGCTGAACATACACTGCTCACGTAACTGATAATGCACTGATCACGTGGCAATCATGCACTGATCACTTGGCTGAACATGCACTGTTCACGTGGCTGATCACACACCTGTCACGTGACATATCATGCACTGATCACGTGGCACTCATGCACTGATCACGTGGCTGATCATACTCTGCTCACGTAACTCATGCACACATCACGTGGCTATCATGCACTGCTCACGTGGCTCGTCATGGAATGATCATGTAGCTACCATATACTGGTCATGTGACTGATCATGCACAGATCACGTCAATGATCATGCACTGTTCAAGTGACTGATCATGTACTGATCACGTGACTGATCATGCACTGATTACGTGGCTATCATGCTCTGCTCATGTGGCTGATCATGCAAGGATCACGTAGCAACCATGTACTTGTCACGTGACTGATCATGCACTGATCACGTAATTGATCCTGCACTGATCACGTGGCTCATCATGCGCTGATCACGTGGCTGATCACACATGTATCACGTGACTGATCATGCACTGATCACGTGGCTCTCATGCACTGATCATGTGGCTATCATGCACTGATCACGTAGCTATCATGAACTGATCACGTGGCTGATCACGTAATGATCACGTAGCTACCATGTACTGGTCATGTGACTGATCATGCACTGATCACGTAATTGATCCTGCACTGATCACATGGCTCATCACGCACTGATCCGGTGGCTGATCACACTCGTATCACGTGACTGATCATGTACAGATCACGTAAATAATCATGAAGTGATCACGTGGCTATCCTGCACTGATTACGTGGATAACATGCACTGATAATGTGGCTGATCACACACGTATCACGTGACTAATCATGCACTGATCACGTGGCTATCATGCACTGATCACGTGGCTATCATGCACTGATCACGTGGCTGATCATGCAATGATCACGGAGCTGCCATGCACTGGTCACGTGACTGATCATGCACTGATCAGGTAATTGATCATGCACTGATCATGTGACTGATCATGCACAGATTACGTGACTGATCATGCAGAGATCACGTGACTGATCATGCACTGATCACGTGGCTATCATGCACTGCTCACTTGGCTGATCATGCAATGATCACGCAGCTACCATGTACTTGTCACATGACTGATCATGCACTGATCACATAATTGATCATGCACTGATCACCTGGCTTATTATGCATTGATCATGTGACTGATCATGTGCTGATCATGTTTGGTGTCACACACTGATCATGTGCCTATGGAGGCAATGAACATAGAGCTGAGTAGGCAGGAATCAGTCAGCAGGCTATAATCATGTAATTCACCTCTGAGAAATCACGCTGCTGAGCTGGCAATAATCAAGTAGATGAGCAGGCAGGAATTACGCAGCACAGGTGGCAATTGTCAAGCAGCTGACAGGCAGGAATCGTGCAGCTCAGCTGGCAATTGTCAAGCAGATGAGCAGACAGTAATCACGCAGCTCAGCAGGCCCTGATCACGTGACTGAGCATGCACTGTTCACGTGGCTGATCACACACCTATCACATGACAGATCATGCACTGATCATGTGACTGATCATGCACTGATCACGTGGCTATCATGCACTGATCACTTGGCTGGACATACACTGATCACGTGCCTGGTCATGCACTGATCACGTGGCTGATCATGCACTGATCACGTGACTGATCATGCACTGATCTCGTGTCTGATCACGTACTGATCACGTGGCTATCATGCACTGCTCATATGGCTGATCATGCGATGATCACGCAGCTACCATGTACTGGTCACATGACTGATCATGCACTGATTACGTGACTGATCATGCACTGATCTCGTGTCTGATCATGCACTGATCACGTGGCTATCATGCACTGCTCACGTGGCTGATCATGTCATGATCACGAAGCTACCATGTACTGGTCACATGACTGATCATGCACTGATCACGTGACTGATCATGCAGTGATCACGTGGCTATCATGAACTACTCACGTGGCTGATCATGCAATGATCATGTAGCTACCATGTACAGGTCACGTGAATGATCATACACCCATCAGGTGACTGATCATGCACTGATCACGTGGCTATCATGCACTGATCACTAGACTGATCATGCACTGTTCACGTCTATATAATGCACTGATCACATGACTGCCCGTGCACTGATCACGTGGATGATCATACACTAATCTTGTGACAGATCATGCACTGATCACGTGGCTGATCATGCACTGATACCGTGACTGAGCATGGACTGATCACATGACTATCATGTAGTAATCACGTGACTTAATGGCGCTGATCATGTGACTGATCATGAGCTGATCATGTTTACTATCATACACTGATCATGTGCCTCTAGCGGCAATAAACAAAGAGCTGAGTAGGCACGAATCAAACAGTCAGCAGGCAATAATCATGGAACTCAGCTGTGAGGAATCATGCTGCTCAGCTGGCAATAATCAAGCAGCTGAGCAGGCAGGAATTACGCAGCACAGCTTGCAATTGTCAAGCAGATGACAGGCAGGAATCATGCAGCTCAGCTGGCAATTGTCAAGCAGATGAGCAGACAGTAATCACGCAGCTCAGCAGGCCCAGATCACGGGACTGAGCATGCACTGTTCACGTGGCTGATCATACACTGATCACGTGATGATCATGCACTGATCACTTGGATATCATGCACTGATCACGTGGCTGATCATACACTGTTCACGTGTCTGACCATGCACTGATCACGTGGCTGATCATACACTGCTCACGTAACTGATCATGCACTGATCACGTGGCTATCATGCACTGATCACGTGGCTGAACATGCACTGTTCACGTGGCTGATCACACACCTGTCACGTGACATATCATGCACTGAACACGTGGCACTCATGCACTGATCACGTGGCTGATCATACTCTGCTCACGTAACTCATGCACACATCACGTGGCTATCATGCACTGCTCACGTGGCTCGTCATGGAATGATCACGTAGCAACCATATACTGGTAACGTGACTGATCATGCAAAGATCACGTAAATGATCATGCAGTGGTCACGTGACTGATCATGTACTGATCACGTGACTGATCATGCACTGTCCACGTGGCTATCATGTTCTGCTCACGTGGCTGATCATGCAATGTTCACGTAGCAACCATGTACTGGTCACGTGACTGATCATGCACTGATCACGTAATTGATCCTGCACTGATCACGTGGCTCATCATGCACTGATCACGTGGCTGATCACACATGTATCACGTGACTGATCATGCACTGATCACGTGGCTCTCATGCACTGATCACGTGGCTGTCATGCACTGATCACGTGGATATCATGCACTGATCACGTGGCTGATCACACACGTATCACATGACTGATCATGCACTGATCACGTGGCTATCATGCACTGATCACGTGGCTATCATGCACTGATCATGTGGCTGATCAGGCAATGATCACGTAGCTACCATGTACTGGTCACGTGACTGATCATGCACTGATCACGTAATTGATCATGCACTGATCATGTGGCTGATCATGCACTGATCACGTGGCTGATCATACACTGATCACATAACTGATCATGCACTGATCACGTGACTGATCATGCACTGATCACGTGGCTATCATGCACTGATCACTTGGCTGGACATACACTGATCACGTGCCTGGTCATGCACTGATCTCGTGTCTGATCATGCACTGATCACGTGGCTATCATGCACTCTTCACGTGGCTGATCATGCCATGATCACGCAGCTGCCATGTACTGGTCACATGACTGATCATGCACTGATCACGTGACTGATCATGCAGTGATCACGTGGCTGTCATGAACTACTCACGTGGCTGATCATGCAATGATCACGTAACTACCATGTACAGGTCACGTGAATGATCATACACCCATCAGGTGACTGATCATGCACTGATCACGTGGCTATCATGCACTGATCACGAGACTGATCATGCACTGTTCACGTCTATATCATGCACTGATCACATGACTGCCCGTGCACTGATCACGTGGATGATCATACACTAATCTTGTGACAGATCATGCACTGATCACGTGGCTGATCATGCACTGATACCGTGACTTAGCATGGACTGATCACATGACTATCAAGTAGTGATCACGTGACTTAATGGCGCTGATCATGTGACTGATCATGCGCTGATCATGTTTGCTATCATACACTGATCATGTGCCTCTGGAGGCAATAAACAAAGAGCTGAGTAGGCACGAATCAAACAGTCAGCAGGCAATAATCATGGAACTCAGGTGTGAGGAATCATGCTGCTCAGCTGGCAATAATCAAGCAGCTGAGCAGGCAGGAATTACGCAGCACAGCTGGCAATTGTCAAGCAGATGACAGGCAGGAATCGTGCAGCTCAGCTGGCAATTGTCAAGCAGATGAGCAGACAGTAATCACGCAGCTCAGCAGGCCCAGATCACATGACTGAGCATGCACTGTTCACGTGGCTGATCATACACTGATCACGTGATGATCATGCACTGATCACTTGGATATCATGTACTGATCACGTGGCTGATCATACACTGTTCACGTGTCTGAGCATGCACTGATCACGTGGCTGATAATAAACTGCTCACGTAACTGATGATGCACTGATTACGTGGCTATCATGCTCTGCTCACGTGGCTGATCATGCAACGATCACGTAGCAACCATGTACTGGTCACGTGACTGATCATGCACTGATCACGTAATTGATCCTGCACTGATCACGTGGCTCATCACGCACTGATCACGTGGCTGATCACACATGTATCACGTGACTGACCATGCACTGATCACGTGGCTCTCATGCACTGATCAGGTGGCTATCATGCACTGATCATTTGGCTGGACATACACTGATCACGTGCCTGGTCATGCACTGATCACGTGGCTGATCATGCACTGATCACGTGACTGATCATGCACTGATCTCGTGTCTGATCATGCACTGATCACGTGGCTATCATGCACTGCTCACGTGGCTGATCATGCCATGATCACGCAGCTACCATGTACTGGTCACATGACTGATCATGCACTGATCACGTGACTGATCATGCAGTGATCACGTGGTGATCATGAACTACTCACGTGGCTGATCATGCAATGATCACGGGACTGATCATGCACTGTTCACGTCTATATCATGCACTGATAACATGACTGCCCGTGCACTGATCACGTGGATGATCATACACTAATCTTGTGACAGATCATGCACTGATCACGTGGCTGATCATGCACTGATACCGTGACTGAGCATGGACTGATCACATGACTATCATGTAGTGATCACGTGACTTAATGGCGCTGATCATGTGACTGATTATGCCCTGATCATGTTTGCTACCATACAGTGATCATGTGCCTCTGGAGTCAATAAACAAAGAGCTGAGTAGGCACGAATCAAACAGTCAGCAGGCAATAATCATGGAACTCAGCTGTGAGGAATCATGCTGCTCAGCTGGCAATAATCAAGCAGCTGAGCAGGCAGGAATTACGCAGCACAGCTTGCAATTGTCAATCAGATGACAGGCAGGGATCATGCAGCTCAGCTGGCAATTGTCAAGCAGATGAGCAGACAGGAATCACGCAGCTCAGCAGGCCCAGATCACGGGACTGAGCATGCACTGTTCACGTGGCTGATCATACACTGATCACGTGATGATCATGCACTGATCACTTGGATATCATGCACTGATCACGTGGCTGATCATACACTGTTCACGTGTCTGACCATGCACTGATCACGTGGCTGATCATACACTGCTCACGTAACTGATCATGCACTGATCACGTGGCTATCATGCACTGATCACGTGGCTGAACATGCACTGTTCACGTGGCTGATCACACACCTGTCACGTGACATATCATGCACTGAACACGTGGCACTCATGCACTGATCACGTGGCTGATCATACTCTGCTCACGTAACTCATGCACACATCACGTGGCTATCATGCACTGCTCACGTGGCTCGTCATGGAATGATCACGTAGCAACCATATACTGGTAACGTGACTGATCATGCAAAGATCACGTAAATGATCATGCAGTGGTCACGTGACTGATCATGTACTGATCACGTGACTGATCATGCACTGTCCACGTGGCTATCATGTTCTGCTCACGTGGCTGATCATGCAATGTTCACGTAGCAACCATGTACTGGTCACGTGACTGATCATGCACTGATCACGTAATTGATCCTGCACTGATCACGTGGCTCATCATGCACTGATCACGTGGCTGATCACACATGTATCACGTGACTGATCATGCACTGATCACGTGGCTCTCATGCACTGATCACGTGGCTGTCATGCACTGATCACGTGGATATCATGCACTGATCACGTGGCTGATCACACACGTATCACATGACTGATCATGCACTGATCACGTGGCTATCATGCACTGATCACGTGGCTATCATGCACTGATCATGTGGCTGATCAGGCAATGATCACGTAGCTACCATGTACTGGTCACGTGACTGATCATGCACTGATCACGTAATTGATCATGCACTGATCATGTGGCTGATCATGCACTGATCACGTGGCTGATCATACACTGATCACATAACTGATCATGCACTGATCACGTGACTGATCATGCACTGATCACGTGGCTATCATGCACTGATCACTTGGCTGGACATACACTGATCACGTGCCTGGTCATGCACTGATCTCGTGTCTGATCATGCACTGATCACGTGGCTATCATGCACTCTTCACGTGGCTGATCATGCCATGATCACGCAGCTGCCATGTACTGGTCACATGACTGATCATGCACTGATCACGTGACTGATCATGCAGTGATCACGTGGCTGTCATGAACTACTCACGTGGCTGATCATGCAATGATCACGTAACTACCATGTACAGGTCACGTGAATGATCATACACCCATCAGGTGACTGATCATGCACTGATCACGTGGCTATCATGCACTGATCACGAGACTGATCATGCACTGTTCACGTCTATATCATGCACTGATCACATGACTGCCCGTGCACTGATCACGTGGATGATCATACACTAATCTGGTGACAGATCATGCACTGATCACGTGGCTGATCATGCACTGATACCGTGACTGAGCATGGACTGATCACATGACTATCATGTAGTGATCACGTGACTTAATGGCGCTGATCATGTGACTGATCATGCGCTGATCATGTTTGCTATCATACACTGATCATGTGCCTCTGGAGGCAATAAAGAAAGAGCTGAGTAGGCACGAATCAAACAGTCAGCAGGCAATAATCATGGAACTCAGGTGTGAGGAATCATGCTGCTCAGCTGGCAATAATCAAGCAGCTGAGCAGGCAGGAATTACGCAGCACAGCTGGCAATTGTCAAGCAGATGACAGGCAGGAATCGTGCAGCTCAGCTGGCAATTGTCAAGCAGATGAGCAGACAGTAATCACGCAGCTCAGCAGGCCCAGATCACGTGACTGAGCATGCACTGTTCACGTGGCTGATCATACACTGATCACGTGATGATCATGCACTGATCACTTGGATATCATGTACTGATCACGTGGCTGATCATACACTGTTCACGTGTCTGACCATGCACTGATCACGTGGCTGATAATAAACTGCTCACGTAACTGATGATGCACTGATTACGTGGCTATCATGCTCTGCTCACGTGGCTGATCATGCAACGATCACGTAGCAACCATGTACTGGTCACGTGACTGATCATGCACTGATCACGTAATTGATCCTGCACTGATCACGTGGCTCATCACGCACTGATCACGTGGCTGATCACACATGTATCACGTGACTGACCATGCACTGATCACGTGGCTCTCATGCACTGATCACGTGGCTATCATGCACTGATCACTTGGCTGGACATACACTGATCACGTGCCTGGTCATGCACTGATCACGTGGCTGATCATGCACTGATCACGTGACTGATCATGCACTGATCTCGTGTCTGATCATGCACTGATCACGTGGCTATCATGCACTGCTCACGTGGCTGATCATGCCATGATCACGCAGCTACCATGTACTGGTCACATGACTGATCATGCACTGATCACGTGACTGATCATGCAGTGATCACGTGGTGATCATGAACTACTCACGTGGCTGATCATGCAATGATCACGGGACTGATCATGCACTGTTCACGTCTATATCATGCACTGATAACATGACTGCCCGTGCACTGATCACGTGGATGATCATACACTAATCTTGTGACAGATCATGCACTGATCACGTGGCTGATCATGCACTGATACCGTGACTGAGCATGGACTGATCACATGACTATCATGTAGTGATCACGTGACTTAATGGCGCTGATCATGTGACTGATTATGCCCTGATCATGTTTGCTACCATACAGTGATCATGTGCCTCTGGAGTCAATAAACAAAGAGCTGAGTAGGCACGAATCAAACAGTCAGCAGGCAATAATCATGGAACTCAGGTGTGAGGAATCGTGCTGCTCAGCTGGCAATAATCAAGCAGCTGAGCAGGCAGGAATTACGCAGCACAGCTTGCAATTGTCAATCAGATGACAGGCAGGAATCGTGCAGCTCAGCTGGCAATTGTCAAGCAGATGAGCAGACAGTAATCACGCAGCTCAGCAGGCCCAGATCACGGGACTGAGCATGCACTGTTCACGTGGCTGATCATACACTGATCACGTGATGATCATGCACTGATCACTTGGATATCATGCACTGATCACGTGGCTGATCATACACTGTTCACGTGTCTGACCATGCACTGATCACGTGGCTGATCATACACTGCTCACGTAACTGATCATGCACTGATCACGTGGCTATCATGCACTGATCACGTGGCTGAACATGCACTGTTCACGTGGCTGATCACACACCTGTCACGTGACATATCATGCACTGAACACGTGGCACTCATGCACTGATCACGTGGCTGATCATACTCTGCTCACGTAACTGACCATGCACACATCACGTGGCTATCATGCACTGCTCACGTGGCTCGTCATGGAATGATCACGTAGCAACCATATACTGGTAACGTGACTGATCATGCAAAGATCACGTAAATGATCATGCAGTGGTCACGTGACTGATCATGTACTGATCACGTGACTGATCATGCACTGTCCACGTGGCTATCATGTTCTGCTCACGTGGCTGATCATGCAATGTTCACGTAGCAACCATGTACTGGTCACGTGACTGATCATGCACTGATCACGTAATTGATCCTGCACTGATCACGTGGCTCATCATGCACTGATCACGTGGCTGATCACACATGTATCACGTGACTGATCATGCACTGATCACGTGGCTCTCATGCACTGATCACGTGGCTGTCATGCACTGATCACGTGGATATCATGCACTGATCACGTGGCTGATCACACACGTATCACGTGACTGATCATGCACTGATCACGTGGCTATCATGCACTGATCACGTGGCTATCATGCACTGATCATGTGGCTGATCAGGCAATGATCACGTAGCTACCATGTACTGGTCACGTGACTGATCATGCACTGATCACGTAATTGATCATGCACTGATCACGTGGCTGATCATGCACTGATCACGTGGCTGATCATACACTGATCACATAACTGATCATGCACTGATCACGTGACTGATCATGCACTGATCACGTGGCTATCATGCACTGATCACTTGGCTGGACATACACTGATCACGTGCCTGGTCATGCACTGATCTCGTGTCTGATCATGCACTGATCACGTGGCTATCATGCACTCTTCACGTGGCTGATCATGCCATGATCACGCAGCTGCCATGTACTGGTCACATGACTGATCATGCACTGATCACGTGACTGATCATGCAGTGATCACGTGGCTGTCATGAACTACTCACGTGGCTGATCATGCAATGATCACGTAACTACCATGTACAGGTCACGTGAATGATCATGCACCCATCAGGTGACTGATCATGCACTGATCACGTGGCTATCATGCACTGATCACGAGACTGATCATGCACTGTTCACGTCTATATCATGCACTGATCACATGACTGCCCGTGCACTGATCACGTGGATGATCATACACTAATCTTGTGACAGATCATGCACTGATCACGTGGCTGATCATGCACTGATACTGTGACTGAGCATGGACTGATCACATGACTATCATGTAGTGATCACGTGACTTAATGGCGCTGATCATGTGACTGATCATGCGCTGATCATGTTTGCTATCATACACTGATCATGTGCCTCTGGAGGCAATAAAGAAAGAGCTGAGTAGGCACGAATCAAACAGTCAGCAGGCAATAATCATGGAACTCAGGTGTGAGGAATCATGCTGCTCAGCTGGCAATAATCAAGCAGCTGAGCAGGCAGGAATTACGCAGCACAGCTGGCAATTGTCAAGCAGATGACAGGCAGGAATCGTGCAGCTCAGCTGGCAATTGTCAAGCAGATGAGCAGACAGTAATCACGCAGCTCAGCAGGCCCAGATCACGTGACTGAGCATGCACTGTTCACGTGGCTGATCATACACTGATCACGTGATGATCATGCACTGATCACTTGGATATCATGTACTGATCACGTGGCTGATCATACACTGTTCACGTGTCTGACCATGCACTGATCACGTGGCTGAGAATAAACTGCTCACGTAACTGATGATGCACTGATTACGTGGCTATCATGCTCTGCTCACGTGGCTGATCATGCAACGATCACGTAGCAACCATGTACTGGTCACGTGACTGATCATGCACTGATCACGTAATTGATCCTGCACTGATCACGTGGCTCATCACGCACTGATCACGTGGCTGATCACACATGTATCACGTGACTGACCATGCACTGATCACGTGGCTCTCATGCACTGATCACGTGGCTATCATGCACTGATCATTTGGCTGGACATACACTGATCACGTGCCTGGTCATGCACTGATCACGTGGCTGATCATGCACTGATCACGTGACTGATCATGCACTGATCTCGTGTCTGATCATGCACTGATCACGTGGCTATCATGCACTGCTCACGTGGCTGATCATGCCATGATCACGCAGCTACCATGTACTGGTCACATGACTGATCATGCACTGATCACGTGACTGATCATGCAGTGATCACGTGGTGATCATGAACTACTCACGTGGCTGATCATGCAATGATCACGGGACTGATCATGCACTGTTCACGTCTATATCATGCACTGATAACATGACTGCCCGTGCACTGATCACGTGGATGATCATACACTAATCTTGTGACAGATCATGCGCTGATCACGTGGCTGATCATGCACTGATACCGTGACTGAGCATGGACTGATCACATGACTATCATGTAGTGATCACGTGACTTAATGGCGCTGATCATGTGACTGATTATGCCCTGATCATGTTTGCTACCATACAGTGATCATGTGCCTCTGGAGGCAATAAACAAAGAGCTGAGTAGGCACGAATCAAACAGTCAGCAGGCAATAATCATGGAACACAGGTGTGAGGAATCGTGCTGCTCAGCTGGCAATAATCAAGCAGCTGAGCAGGCAGGAATTACGCAGCACAGCTGGCAATTGTCAAGCAGATGACAGGCAGGAATCGTGCAGCTCAGCTGGCAATTGTCAAGCAGATGAGCAGACAGTAATCACGCAGCTCAGCAGGCCCAGATCACATGACTGAGCATGCACTGTTCACGTGGCTGATCATACACTGATCACGTGATGATCATGCACTGATCACTTGGATATCATGCACTGATCACGTGGCTGATCATACACTGTTCACGTGTCTGACCATGCACTGATCACGTGGCTGATCATACACTGCTCACGTAACTGATCATGCACTGATCACGTGGCTATCATGCACTGATCACGTGGCTGAACATGCACTGTTCACGTGGCTGATCACACACCTGTCACGTGACATATCATGCACTGATCACGTGGCACTCATGCACTGATCACGTGGCTGATCATACACTGTTCACGTGTCTGACCATGCACTGATCACTTGGCTGATCATACACTGCTCACGTAACTGATCATGCACTGATCACGTGGCTATCATGCACTGATCACGTGGCTGAACATGCACTGATCACGTGGCTGTTCATACACTGTTCACGTGTCTGACCATGCACTGATCACATGGCTGATCATACACTGCTCACGTAACTGATCATGCACTGATCACGTGGCTATCATGCACTGATCACGTGGCTGAACATGCACTGTTCACGTGGCTGATCACACACCTGTCACGTGACATATCATGCACTGATCACGTGGCACTCATGCACTGATCACGTGGCTGATCATACACTGTTCACGTGTCTGACCATGCACTGATCACGTGGCTGATCATACACTGCTCACGTAACTGATCATGCACTGATCACGTGGCTATCATGCACTGATCACGTGGCTGAACATGCACTGATCACGTGGCTGATCATACACTGTTCACGTGTCTGACCATGCACTGATCACGTGGCTGATCATACACTGCTCACGTAACTGATCATGCACTGATCACGTGGATATCATGCACTGATCACGTGGCTGAACATGCACTGTTCACGTGGCTGATCACACACCTGTCACGTGACATATCATGCACTGATCACGTGGCACTCATGCACTGATTACGTGGCTGATCATACTCTGATCACGTAACTCATGCACACATCACGTGGCTATCATGCACTGCTCACGTGGCTCGTCATGGAATGATAACGTAGCAACCATATACTGGTAACGTGACTGATCATGCAAAGATCACGTAAATGATCCTGCACTGTTCTCGTGACTGATCATGTACTGATCACGTGACTGATCATGCACTGACCACGTGGCTATCATGCTCTGCTCACGTGGCTGATGATGCAACGATCATGTAGCAACCATGTACTGGTCACATGACTGATCATGCAGTGATCACGTAATTGATCATGCACTGATCACGTGGCTCATCATGCACTGATCACGTGGCTGATCACACATGTATCACGTGACTGATAATGCACTGATCACGTGGCTGTCATGCACTGATCACGTGGATATCATGCACTGATCACGTGGCTGATCACACACTTATCACATGACTGATCATGCACTTTTCACGTGGCTATCATGCACTGATCACGTGGCTATCATGCACTGATCATGTGGCTGATCAGGCAATGATCACGTAGCTACCATGTACTGGTCACGTGACTGATCATGCACTGATCACGTAATTGATCATGCACTGATCATGTGGCTGATCATGCACTGATCACGTGGCTGATCATACACTATTCACATAACTGATCATGCACTGATCACGAGACTGATCATGCACTGTTCACGTCTATATCATGCACTGATCACATGACTGCCCGTGCACTGATCATGTGGATGATCATACACTAATCTTGTGACAGATCATGCACTGATCACGTGGCTGATCATGCCCTGATACCGTGACTGAGCATGGACTGATCACATGACTATCATGTAGTGATCACGTGACTTAATGGCGCTGATCATGTGACTGATCATGCGCTGATCATGTTTGCTATCATACACTGATCATGTGCCTCTGAAGGCAATAAACAAAGAGCTGAGTAGGCACGAATCTAACAGTCAGCAGGCAATAATCATGGAACTCAGCTGTGAAGAATCATGCTGCTCAGCTGGCAATAATCAAGCAGCTGAGCAGGCAGGAATTACGCAGCACAGCTGGCAATTGTCAAGCAGATGACAGGCAGGAATCGTGCAGCTCAGCTGGCAATTGTCAAGCAGATGAGCAGACAGTAATCACGCAGCTCAGCAGGCCCAGATCACGTGACTGAGCATGCACTGTTCACGTGGCTGATCATACACTGGTCACGTGATGATCATGCACTGATCACTTGGATATCATGCACTGATCACATGGCTGTACATACACTGTTCACGTGTCTGACCATGCACTGATCACGTGGCTGATCATACACTGCTCACGTAACTGATCATGCACTGATCACGTGGCTATCATGCACTGATCACGTGGCTGAACATGCACTGTTCACATGGCTGATCACACACCTGTCACGTGACATATCATGCACTGATCACGTGGCACTCATGCACTGATCACGTGGCTGATCATACTCTGATCACGTAACTCATGCACACATCACGTGGCTATCATGCACTGCTCACGTGGCTCGTCATGGAATGATCACGTAGCAACCATATACTGGTAACGTGACTGATCATGCAAAGATCACGTAAATGATCATGCACTGTTCACGTGACTGATCATGTACTGATCACGTGACTGATCATGCACTGATCACTTGACTGATCATGCACTGATCACATAACTGATCATGCACTGATCACATAACTGATCATGCACTGATCACATGACTGATCATGCACTGATCATGTGGCTATCATGCACTGATCACTTGGCTGGACATACACTGATCACGTGCCTGGTCATGCACTGATCACGTGGCTGATCATGCACTGATCACGTGGCTCTCATGCACTGATCACGTGGCTGTCATGCACTGATCACGTGGATATCATGCACTGATCACGTGGCTGATCATACACTGATCATGTGGCTGATCAGGCAATGATCACGTAGCTACCATGTACTGGTCACGTGACTGATCATGCACTGATCACGTAATTGATCATGCACTGATCATGTGGCTGATCATGCACTGATCACGTGGCTGATCATACACTGATCACATAACTGATCATGCACTGATCACGTGACTGATCATGCACTGATCACGTGGCTATCATGCACTGATCACTTGGCTGGATATACACTGATCACGTGCCTGGTCATGCACTGATCACGTGGCAGATCATGCAGTGATCACGTGGCTGTCATGAACTACTCACGTGGCTGATCATGCAATGATCACGTAACTACCATGTACAGGTCACGTGAATGATCATACACCCATCAGGTGACTGATCATGCACTGATCACGTGGCTATCATGCACTGATCACGAGACTGATCATGCACTGTTCAGGTCTATATCATGCACTGATCACATGACTGCCCTGCACTGATCACGTGGATGATCATACACTAATGTTGTGACAGATCATGCACTGATCACGTGGCTGAGCATACACTGCTCACGTAACTGAGCATGGACTGATCACGTGGCTATCATGCACTGATCACGTGGCTGAACATGCACTGTTCACGTGGCTGATCACACACCTGTCACCTGACATAACATGCACTGATCACGTGGCACTCATGCACTGATCACGTGGCTGATCATACTCTGCTCACGTAACTGATCATGCACACATCACGTGGCTATCATGCACTTCTCACGTGGCTCGTCATAGAATGATCACGTAACTACCATATACTGGTAACGTGACTGATCATGCACAGATCACGTAAATGATCATGCACTGTTCACGTGACTGATCATGTACTGATCACGTGACTGATCATGCACTGATCACGTGGCTATCATGCTCTGCTCACGTGGCTGAGCATGCAAAGATCACGTAGCAACCATGCACTGATCACGTAATTGATCCTGCACTGATTACGTGGCTCATCATGCACTGATCACGTGGCTGATCACACATGTATCACGTGACTGATCATGCACTGGTCACGTGGCTCTCATGCACTGCTCACGTGGCTGTCATGCACTGATCACGTGGATATCATGCACTGATCACGTGGCTGATCACACACGTATCACATGACTGATCATGCACTGATCACGTGGCTATCATGCACTGATCACGTGGTTATCATGCACTGATCACGTGGCTTATCAGGCAATGATCACGTAGCTACCATGTACTGGTCACTTGACTGATCATGCACTGATCACGGAATTGATCATGCACTGATCACGTGACTGATCATGCACTGATCACGTGGCTATCATGTACTGATCACTTGGCTGGTCATACACTGATCACGTGCCTGGTAATGCACAGATTACATGACTGATCATGCACTGAACACGTGTCTGATCATGCAGTGATCACGTGGCTATCATGCACTACTCACGTGGCTGATCATGCCATGATCATGTAGCTACCATGTACTGGTGAGGTGACTGATCATACTCCCATCAGGTGACGGATCATGCACTGATCACGTGGCTATCATGAACTGTTCACGTGGCTGATCATACACTGCTCACCTGCCTGGTCATGCACAGATCACGTGACAAATCATGAACTGATCACATAGCTATCATGAACTGATCACCTGGCTGATCATGCACTGATCACGTGGCTGATCATGCACTGATACCGTGACAGAGCATGGACTGATCACATGACTATCATGTAGTGATCACATGACTTAATGGCTGTGATCATGTGACTGATTATGCGCTGATCATGTTTGCTATCATACAGTGATCATGTGCCTCTGGAGGCAATAAACAAAGAGCTGAGTAGGCACGAATCAAACAGTCAGCAGGCAATAATCATGGAACTCAGGTGTGAGGACTCATGCTGCTCAGCTGGCAATAATCAAGCAGCTGAGCAGGCAGGAATTATGCAGCACAGCTGGCAATTGTCAAGCAGATGACAGGCAGGAATCGTGCAGCTCAGCTGGCAATTGTCAAGCAGATGAGCAGACAGTAATCACGCAGCTCAGCAGGCCCTAATCACGTAACTGAGCATGCACTGTTCACGTGGCTGATCATACACTGCTCACGTGATGATCATGCACTGATACGTGGATATCATGCACTGATCAAGTGGCTGATCATACACTGCTCACGTAACTGATCATGCACTGATCACGTGGCTATCATGCACTGATCACGTGGCTGAACATGCACTGTTCACGTGGCTGATCACACACCTGTCACGTGACATAACATGCACTGATCACGTGGCACTCATGCACTGATCACGTGGCTGATCATACTCTGCTCACGTAACTGATCATGCACACATCACGTGGCTATCATGCACTTCTCACGTGGCTCGTTATGGAATGATCACGTAACTACCATATACTGGTAACGTGACTGATCATGAACAGATCACGTAAATGATCATGCACTGTTCACGTGACTGATCATGTATTGATCACGTGGCTATCATGCACTGATCACGTGGCTGATCAGGCAATGATCACGTAACTACCATGTACTGGTCACGTGACTGATCATGCACTGAACACGTAATTGATCATGCACTGATCATGTGGCTGATCATGCACTGATCACGTGGCTGATCATACTCTGATCACGTGACTGATCATGCACTGATCTCGTGGCTGATCATGCACTGATCACGTGACTGATCATGCACTGATCTCGCGTCTGATCATGTACTGATCACGTGGCTATCATGCACTGCTCACGTGGCTGATCATGCGATGATCACGCAGCTACCATGTAGTGGTCACATGACTGAACATGCACTGATCACGTGACTGATCATGCAGTGATCATGTTTGCTATCATACACTGATCATGTGCCTCTGGAGGCAATAAACAAAGAGCTGAGTAGGCACGAATCAAACAGTCAGCAGGCAATAATCATGGAACTCATCTGTGAGGAATCATGCTGCTCAGCTGGCAATAATAAAGCAGCTGAGCAGGCAGGAATTACGCAGCACAGCTGGCAATTGTCAAGCAGATGACAGGCAGGAATCGTGCAGCTCAGCTAGGCAATTGTCAAGCAGATGAGCAGACAGTAATCACGCAGCTCAGCAGGCCCAGATCACGTGACTGAACATGCACTGTTCACGTGGCTGATCATACACTGATCACGTGATTGATCATGCACTGATCACTTGGATATCATGCACTGATCACGTGGGTGATCATACACTGTTCACGTGTCTGCCCATGCACTGCTCACGTGGCTGATCATACACTGCTCACGTAACTGATCATGCACTGATCACGTGGCTATCATGCACTGATCACGTGGCTGAACATGCACTGTTCACGTGGCTGATCACACACCTGTCACGTGACATATCATGCACTGATCACGTGGCACTCATGCACTGATCACGTGGCTGATCATACTCTGCTCACGAAACTCATCATGCACACATCACGTTTCTATCATGCACTGCTCACGTGGCTCGTCATGGAATGATCACGTAGCTACCCTATACGTGTCACGTGACTGATCATGCACTGATCACGTAATTGATAATGCACTGATCATGTGGCTGATCATGCACTGATCACGTGACTGATCATGCACTGATCTCGTGTCTGATCATGCACTGATCACGTGGCTATCATGCACTGCTCACGTGGCTCGTCATGGAATGATTACGTAGCAACCATATACTGGTAACATGACTGATCATGCAAAGATCACGTAAATGATCATGCACTGTTCACGTGACTGATCATGTACTGATCACGTGACTGATCATGCACTGACCACGTGGCTATCATGTTCTGCTCACGTGGCTGATCATGCAACGATCACGTAGCACCCATGTACTGGTCACGTGACTGATCATGCACTGATCACGTAATTGATCCTGCACTGATCACGTGGCTCATCATGCACTGATCACGTGGCTGATCACACATGTATCACGTGACTGATCATGCACTGATCACCTGGCTCTCATGCACTGATCACGTGGCTGTCATGCACTGATCATGTGGATATCATGCACTGATTACGTGGCTGATCACACACGTATCACATGACTGATCATGCACTGATCACGTGGCTATCATGCACTGATCACGTGGCTATCATGCACTCCTTACGTGGCTCGTCATGGAATGATCAGGTAGCTACCATATACTGGTCATGTGACTGATCATGCACAGATCAGGTCAATGATCATGCACTGTTCAATTTACTGATCATGTACTGATAACGTGACTGATCATGCACTGATCACGTGGCTATCATGCTCTGCTCACGTGGCTGATCATGCAAGGATCGCGTAGCAACCATGTACGGGTCACGTGACTGATCATGCACTGATCACGTAATTGATCCTGCACTGATCACGTGGCTCATCATGCACTGTTCACGTGGCTGATCACACATGTATCACGTGACTGATCATGCACTGATCACGTGGCTCTCATGCACTGATCATGTGGCTATCATGCACTGATCACGTAGCTATAATGCACTGATCACGTGGCTGATCACGAAATGATCACGTAGCTACCATGTACTGGTCATGTGACTGATCATGCACTGATCACGTAACTGATCCTGCACTGATCACATGGCTCATCACGCACTGATGCGGTAGCTGATCACACACGTATTACGTGACTGATCATGTACAGATCACGTAAATAATCATGAAGTGATCACGTGGCTATCCTGCACTGATCACGTGGATCACGTGCACTGATCACGTGGCTGATCACACACGTATCACGTGACTGATCATGCACTGATCACGTGGCTATCCTGCACTGATCACATGGTTATCATGCACTGATCACGTGGCTGATCATGCAATGATCACGCAGCTACCAACCACTGGTCACGTGACTGATCATGCACTGATCAGGTAATTGATCATGCACTGATCACGTGACTGATCATGCACAGATCACGTGACTGATCATGCACAGATCACGTGACTGATCATGCACTGATCACGTGGCTATCATGCACTGCTCACTTGGCTGATCATGCAATGATCACGCAGCTACCATGTACTGGTCACATGACTGATCATTCCCTGATCACATAATTGATCATGCACTGATCACCTGGCTTATCATGCATTGATCATGTGACTGATCATGTGCTGATCATGTTTGGTGTCACACACTGATCATGTGCCTCTGGAGGCAATGAACATAGAGCTGAGTAGGCAGGAATCAGTCAGCAGGCTATAATCATGGAACTCACCTCTGAGAAATCATGCTGCACAGCTGGCAATAATCAAGTAGATGAGCAGGCAGGAATTACGCAGCACAGCTGGCAATTGTCAAGGAGATGACAGGCAGGAATCATGCAGCTCAGCTGGAAATTGTCAAGCAGATGAGCAGACAGTAATCACGCAGCTCAGCAGGCCCTGATCACGTGACTGAGCATGTACTGTTCACGTGGCTGATCACACACCTATCACATGACTGATCATGCACATATCATGTGACTGATCATGCACTGATCACGTGTCTATCATGCACTGATCATGTGGCTGATCATGCACTGATCACGTGGCTGATCATACACTGATCACGTGATTGATCAGGCACTGATCATGTGAGTGATCATGCACTGATCACGTGGCTATCATGCATTGATCACTTGGCTGGACATACACTGATCTCGCGCTTGGTCATGCACTGATCACGTGGCTGATCATGCACTGATCACGTGATTGATCATGCACTGATCATGTGAGTGATCATGCACTGATCACGTTGCTATCATTCATTGATCACTTAGCTGGACATACACTGATCACGTGCCTGGTCATGCACTGATCACGTGGCTGATCATGCACTGATCACGTGACTGATCACGCACTGATCTCGAGTCTGATCATGCACTGATCACGTGGCTATCATGCACTGCTCACGTGGCTGATCATGCGATGATCACGCAGCTACCATGTACAGGTCACGTGAATGATCATACACTGATCAGGTGACTGATCATGCACTGATCACGTGACTATCATGCACTGATCACGAGACTGATCATGCACTGATCACGTCTATATCATGCACTGATCACATGACTGCCCATG